>NW_024354500.1:4958880-5168525 GCF_902729225.1 Pteropus medius | reverse complement strand
TCCTTTATATTCTTTCTCTCACAGTAAAATGTAAGCTTCTAAGAGCAAAGAATTCTTTGGTCTAGTAGCAGCAATATTCCAGGAACTGTTTGGTGCTACCGGGTCAGAGGTGAATAAGACTTAAGCTTTGCCCTCAAGGATCAAACTTTGGGGAGACAAGAAAACTATGAATAAAATGACACTACATAGTTATTCCTAACATGCTTGGCACTAATGTGATACTCCTACTTTTTTTTTGGCATGAACTACTATAGAATAACTTCTCTATTTTTTAATTAATAACTCTTCATGTCTATTCTAGTTATGTGATGTTATGTTATAATCATCTTAAAATTTGGATTGAAACATGTATTTTACTTCTGAATCTGTAATTTGGACAAGCCTCTGTGTCTGCTCCTTTTGGTATCAGCTGGAACAGCTGGAAGACTGGAGTCCAATGAAGGCCTATCCTCTCACAACCCTGAAGACTGACTCTGGCTCTTGGCTGGGCCCTTGGCTGGAGCTGTTGACCAGAAAGCCTAAATGTGGCCTCTCCATGTGGTCTCACCTGCCTCATAACACATGACACAGAGACTGATTTCAAAGAGAAGATTCCAAGACAGAACTTAGCAGAAACTGCTAAGTTTCTAACCTAGCCTCAAAGTCAATAGTGACATCTTCCATTTATCCAAAGAAAGTCATTAAAGCCAGCCACTATTCCAGGGAAGAAGAAACAATCTCCTTTTTTTTTTTTTTGGTAATGAGGATTATACGTTTTAAAGCCACTTTCCTCTCTGTACCACAAATTACTTACATTTCTTCAACATGAAAAATACCTCATCTCTCCATAAGGCCTGCCAAATAACCCTACAGCAATGGATTCAAGCTAGAATTTCAGAGACTCATCACCTATTTTAGGTCAAAATGACATGAAGCTCCTGGTGTGCAATCATTTGACTATAACTCCTCCAGTAGTTCCTCTTCATCTAAAGACCTTGAACTGAATAAAAGTTATCTGATACTCTATACATCCAACATGCAATGGTGAAACAGGCACAAAATTACCACTATAGACACACCCATGCAAAAAAAGAAAAAAAAAAAAGAAGAACAGGAAGTATATAGTAGTCACTGTTCTATAATAATGTTGAATTCCAGCCAGCCTAGTCCTAATTTCTGGAAATAGTTCTCAAAAGGTCTTAGTGCTGCCCTCTGGTCTCTTGGCTCTACCCTTTGAATCATCCTTCCTTTTACTTGAAATATGGCTGGCATTTGTAGCTGATTATTTTCCTTAGTCTTCTTACTGCCCATAATAGTTTCATTGCCTATAGGACTTTTTTCAGTTTGTAATATCTCTGCCTCTTTTAGTTCAAGCTAATACAAAAAAAAAAAAAAAAAATTTTAGATGAAGAGTAACCCACCCCTTCAAAAAGTCTCTTCAAGATTAATTCTGCTCTACTTTAGGTTCTTCGGAATGCTACCGTGGAGACAGTTCTCTCAAGATTCTTAGAAGGCTTTTTTGCCTACTTTAAAGGGTCTATCTATATGGCACCCTTAATCTTTCTAAGGTCTTAAGAAAGGTTTTTACAGTTACATCCTTAGTTTTATCTTTAGACCATGTTTTTCTGAGAGTGCCCTAGATCTGATCTTTGCCTGGAAGCTGTTATTTAATTATAGCATCTTTTGCAATCAAGAGAGTCTAGAAATAAAAAAATTAAAAAAAACCCACATCATTTTTAACCTAGTGAGCCCAGAATTGCTTTTTGCTTCACTTTATTTGCCTGCCTGCCTTCCTTTCTCTCTCTCTCTCTCTCTCTCTCTCTCATCCTCTCTCACCACCCCTACCCTCCTCGCCTACTTCTTCTCTCTTGATCTCTTTCTCTCATTTTTCTCTCTCCTCTCACATTTTACTATTAAGCAACTAGAAGAAGATGGAAGCCCCATAAGCACTCTACCTGGATATCTTCTCAGCTAGATTATCTACTTTCTTGGGTTCGTTTTCCATTTTTCACCTTTTGGTGGGAGGAGTTTCAAAAAAGTTATCGGCATCTGTTAAAACCATCACAATATCCAAGTGCAGTAACAAACATGAGGTTAAGGAAAGATTACTGAGCCAGGAGTCTAGACAGATTTTAACTTCAATTTTGTCATTAACTAGTACTATCCAGATTAAAATTTAGAAAAGAGTTTTATAATAAATGAAGGTACATGTGATTATATTCAGGAAAAATAAGCATCTCTATCAGGCAAATAATTTTAATAAGTGGAAAGACAGAATAAGATTTAGTTCTGACCTACTTGTTTATGTTGAAGTCGTGATGACTTCTGCAATATTCTTATTGTATGAAATATTCCCCAAACATCCAGTTATGAGTATACCAGAATTTAACACAAAACTCTCCTTTTTTGAAATTATACACAACTGACCATTTACATTTTTCCAATAACACTTCAGGGTTCCAATGCCCCTCAGAGGATAGAAATAGCAGTTCAATAACCTTAGTGTAAGCACTTCAGCCACTAAGTTGGAACTTTTCATATACAATAAGACTGAAGTTATTTAAAATAGCTAAAACTTCTATTATCATTTTACCCTCTATTCTTATCCTCAATTCTATTCCAAGAAGATGACATTATATCACTTTAGCATTACAGAGAACCACTGTGGTCATCTAGCCTAAAGATATGTCAGGACCAAAGACACATAAACTAGGAAGGAGGAAATAATGAAATCATGAAGGCCTGTGAAAGAAAGAAGAGTTTCAGGCATTAGTCATTGTTCAAGGGAAAAATCATTGAAGAATTTTGAGAATAGATGTACTGAGGATAAAATGAGTTGGCAACTATATGATCATTAAAAAATAGTGACAAAATATTATATTTATTAAATATTTAATAGGGTTAAAATAAATTTAAAAATAAGTTTTATATAATTTAAAAGACAAGCCTATGATTACAGTACCAATGTAGTTGGTTTAAAAACGGTATTAGAATCTGTATTTTGGGTGAAGGTCCTTATGAATTATTTATGCCATGTATGGTCTCAACTGTGCAAAAAACAAAAAAAAAAACAAAAAAAAACCGAAACACTTTAGGACAATTTTCAGAATCTGCCAAAATATGGGAAATTTTGCTAAAACACATGCTAAAGTTAACCTGATAATCTCTCTTGGTGAATTGATAGGAAACACTGACTAAATGTCGCCAAAGCTGTTGGATGTAGTGTACATAGTTGTGAGAAAGACTGAGACTAAAGAATAAAAGATGCTCCTATAGAAAGCCAATCAAAGTCTTTGAGAGGAAATATAATTAATTTTGAATTTATATTAATAGGCTAGAGTTTGGGGTATGATCTGCTGCTAGCTATTTACAGTGTTAACAAAGACAAGAAAAGAGAGGTAAAAGTGACTATTTTATTTTTAAAGGATTAGAAAAAGATTATTTTTTTCTAAAGTGAAACAATGTACATGTGAAATACACAACAAAAGTAGCATTCCAAAAATATATATTTGGATAATAGAACCAGAAAATGAAAGCATTTGCATGACTATAAAGAAAATGATTCACAAATAAGTTCAGTCCAAAACTAATTTCTGAAGGACTATTTTCTATTCATTATCAATATGGTATTAATTTTTTTTCTGAAGGGATATTTGAATACAATTAAACATTATTTGAAACCAATATACCACTAATTTTGGTTTTCTTTGTAATATCCAAGCATTGGAACATTGAAAAAAGAAGAAAGTAAGAAGTAATATATAAAACCATATATATGTAACTATAAAAATGGAACTATATTAAGAAGTTGTGAAAGTCATGCTATACATGGCCACAATGTGTGTATAGTAATATATATTGTCCGTGTTAATAATTTTAACATAATATGTAAAATCCATGGTTGATTTCTGAATTCCAGTTGCTATACTATCAACTGATTAAAGTTTCTTCCAATTCAAAAAAAACCCCTAAACACTAACATAAGAAAGCTAGTATAATTTGACATTACTAACAATAGGACACAAATTATTTTAAATGTTTTATTACAATAATAATTATTGCTGTTGCCAAATAAACTTAATGGAATAAATATATACTAATTTTATTAAATCCTTATATGTTTGTTATATTGTTAATTCAAAAGTCATTGAGCCGTCAACAGAATACCCAGACATGTGCAATAATAATGAAATTCAGTCATTTTGGATATTTTGCCAACTATCATTTATCTTTGATATTTTTGCTGACTTTTACTATTTAAAATTAGCTTTACACATTTTTGTAGTTTGTTCTCATGAAGATGTATTTGTCAAAGAAGCAGGGGATAAGACATTATATTTAACAGTATCTTAGTTTCATCTGCACACATACAGACATACACAAAGTATGTGGGCCTCCATTCTTCCCTCTGGCTTTATGTATTGTCTAGGCAGGACATTTTAATTTTTCCAGTCTGGACTCTTCTTTGCAGTTCCAGATCTTAGCTTCCTATTTGACATCTCTACTTGAATGTATACCTCAAACTTAACATATCGAAAATGAAACTCTTGATATACTTCCAAATTTGTTAATGTTCCCCTCAATTATATCTCAGTATAAAGCACCTCTAGTCACTTGGTTATCAATGTCATCTTGAGATCAACCTCAATACACCCAATCCATCCTTCCTACAAATTCTACATGCAAGATATATTTTAAAACTCTTTTATTTCTGCTGCCATTACTTTAATCCAAGCCATGATCATATTTAAAATACATTTTAACTTCTAATTCAGTAAATGTTGGTAGATATAATCCACATAACAAAAGTTCTTTGAGGTCCTCGATATTTAAAACCAAATATTCAAATGGCTGTAGTAGACTGTAAGCTCCATAAGTGTGGACATTGTCTGTTTCGTTCACCTTCGTATACTAGCACTTAGCATAGTGTCTGACACCAGATATTTGTTGAATCAATGAATAAATAAATGCACGGATGAATCTGGAATGAGAACCAGTAGATTTTGGGATGAGAACCAGCTTGCTAGAAGTTAGATAAAGAGTGGCTAAACAGGAAATGTCATCAGCATGGGTAAACAACTTTTTCAGAGGTTTCTCAGCAACTTAAATGAGATAAACAGGAAGGGTATTAAGGAAGGGGCAAGGCCAAGAGATTGTTTCAAGATGCAGGATTTGGCCCTTAATTTGCGTGTCCTCATAGTTACGTGTGCAAGGCCACGCTCTAGATGAACGCTTTTTGTTTCTTGTGTCAGGATGTGTGTATGCTATGTTAGGGATCCTTTGATAGTCCTGTTCCAGATGCTTCCTCTTCCACACTTCTGATGTAAGCTCATAACACGTGGATTAAAGCATTTTGTAAGTCTGATTGCTTTTGGGATATCTTCAAAGCACAGAATGTGCTTCTGGCTCCCTGTGTATCATGGCTACGAAGAAAAGATACCAGTTGAACAAGTTGAAATGCCAACCATCGTTTTAAGATAGACATATATGAAAGAAAATTTCCTTCCTCCAGTTTGCAATGGGGAAGCAATAGCAATTATTTATATCACTGCCCTAGAAAACACCAATGAGAAATGGAGCACAGTGTGAGACGCAAATGCTGCCAAGTGAGTGTGTATAAAGCTGAGAAGGTAGGACTCTGAGTGAGCAGTTTCAAGTAATGCAGTGCCATTCACTCTAGAATAAACCTGTATGCTTAAATGTGTGCTTTTACCTAGGTATTCTTTATATGAATCTCTCTCTGTCTCTGTCTCTCTCCTTCTCTCTTTTAAACTCTGATTTTAAACTTCCAGCTCCTATAGCTGCTCCTTTAATTCTGTTTAAGGTCAGTCCTGCAATTAGGAATGGTCCTTCTAGAATTAGAGAAGAAAGAAAAAAGATTTAGAGATAAAAAGTAAAACTCATGGTATAAATTTAATAAGCACACTGAATGTAGAATAAATGATGGACTTTAAAAAAATGGCTCTCCGTAAGTATAGTGTGAAAAAGACTGCAATTTTCAGCCTGACAAAATGTATGCCCTTTTCATCAGGATAATTGAATTATCCTGATAATTCAAAATCTTATAAGCCAAATGGTGGTGCCCCAAAAGTTATGTACATGCCCTAATCCCTGGAACCTGTGAATATTACCTTATATGACAAAGGAGTAACAATTACTTTATGGGGCAAAGGATAGGATTATGTGAGGAGGAGTTTATTCTGGATTAACTCTAAATGCAATTATGGGCTCTAAATGCAATTATGTGCATTCTCATAAGAGGAAGTTTTGAGACAGAAACACACAGAAGAAAGAAGAGGAAAAAGCAATGTGACCACAGAGATAGAGATTAGAATGTTATGACCAAAAGCTAAGGAATGCCTGCAGCCAAGATAAGTTGAAGAGGCAAGGAACAAATTTTCTCCTAGAGCTTCATGAGGAAAAACGGCTCTGACTGTGCAAGAATAAATATCTGTTCTTTTAAGCCTCCCAATTTGTGGTAATTAGTTATGGTAGCCACAGGACAATAATATTCAAGGTAAACACTGCGGTCACATTAGTTTTCTTCAGGTTCAATTTATATGTGTATGTATGTGTAAATATATATGTATGCGTGTTCATATATAATGATGCGTGTAATGATTGCTACTCTCTCATTAAGTTAATAGAAAATTAAATTGAAAAAAATGCAAAACCCAAATTATATGTCACCTATGAGTAAGGGCTTAGCAGTGAATACATGATACATCTGTCCCCTATAGACACACACATTTGTAGAATACGAGATGTTAAAATTGGCAACAAGTGAGTGTTTCTAATGTTGAGGGAACTGTTGATTACACTCATGTAGACATTAAAACTCCTTTCACAGTATAAATATCCCTTTGCAACAGAAGGCACTAGTATTCTATGAATGTATAAGTGGAACGTGATCACAATCATTGTACTGTAAACATCTGTTTGCATTTCCCAGGATCTTGCCATGATTCCTACATTTTGCCTAATTTGTCACTATACCATCTGTTTAAAGATAGATTGATCACTAGTGGTTGGATTATTGGATAAGTAGTGCTTATGTTTATTATCACATGCATAACAATACCTTAAATTATATTTAATATGAATTAATTTTTAGATGACATTGGGTGTCCCGGAGGCCCCATTTGTTTATAAGCAGCGAGAACTACAGTAGAATAAGAATGCAATTGTATAATCAGCTATATACAAACATTCTCAGAAATGAGATTTTGCATTTGATCCTAAGCTTTTTTAGATATAAAAAGGCTCCATTTGGTACCTTTTATAAGACACACTCCATGAGTCTTGCAAAACTTACATCTGTCAAGGATAGAAAAGTTACTGGATGATAAAGGATCCATCTGAACCATCGCAGAGCCTTGGACAACCTCAAGGCTCATGTTTCTCAAGTTCTGGGTTTGCTGACGAGCTATCGTTGTCAATGATAGCCAGTCCTGGATCAATAGATCACAAATACCTTGAGCAAGAGTCACAAATTCTACCTCAATTTGATCTTTTGAAGCAGACTTTTAACCTTCGATAGTATATTTTTCAAATTAAAAAAATTTAAATATAACATTAAAATTAAAAATATATATATTACTATGCTAAAATTTCAGGTTATTTTAATTCTAATGTGAAATTTTATTTAATGACCAAATTAGTTTTAATAGGACTAGAACTCTTATGCTACTGTGTGATTTACTATCATAATCTGTTTAAAATCTTAAGAATCTCTGTGCATCTTTTGATCCTGTAGTCTTAAAAGCTGTATGTCTTCATAGACATAATTAAAAATTTATCTAAAATAAATTAATTTTGAATAATACCTATTGCAATATGTCAATATGGCAAAATTTGAAGCTTAGATTCTGTATGTCACTGTACCACATAATTTATTTATATAGAGATGTTTGTTAAAACTGACACATAAAAAACTGAATCAAAAGTATATACACACACATTTGAGCATTATACCAAATATTTATATTTAGCTATTGATTTGCCTCAGGTTACAATACCTTCTGGCAACTAGCATTAAATCCCACACCCCTGAATATTCCTCAGAATGTCAAGTGACAGAAATGCTTTTTATACATAATCATAAAGTAAAAAGAGGTTGCTATAAGCAAACATAGAACACATTTATTTAAAACACTGTTGAACTAAGTAATAATAGGTGATTTTTTAGCTAGTCACAATAATTTATAACTAGAACTCATTTCATATTCTGCACTTTTTCATTAGAAGCAATATCAAAATGGCATTTTCCTTGAAAATGCTATGACTAAATTCTATGATTTTGAGTGCCTTTTTCCACCACTACCCCACCACCACCAACACAGCCTCATAGATTCAATGAGGGTTTGTTCTGATGGCCAATATTCCAGTATTCCCATATTCCCAGAGCTTTGGACAAACCTATCCAATCTCAACTCTTCTCAGTCCAGCCAAGAACACTTGTTTTATTTTCCTCCCTTAAGAGTATTTTATTTCTGGATCTAAGACTGAGTTAATCATGATAAAAGGAAATTTTTTGCTGAAGAAGTGAGATTAGGCCTCCCAGAAATAATAAAGTAAAATATATATACTTTCTCTCTAGGGTGAAAGGGGTCGACACAGACTGTGAACACCTGGTGAAGCAGAATCTTCAAGGGCATTGTCTCGCTAAGGATTACCATATAAAGGGGAAAGGATCAGATGTTTGAGATCAGATTGCTGTCCCTAGACTAAATGATCCTCAGCCATTCAATGATGAGGACAACCTAAGGACTGCCCTTTCTAGGAAAAGAAGGAGTATATTTTGAAGGGAGAGAAAGGTAAGAATATACAGGATTTTTGTATAGATAATGCCAGTCCCCCAAAAAGGTTCCATTAGGTGCATCATAGCATAGTAACACCTACCCAGATTACAGAGAGAAGTTGGAACAAAGAGGGAAATTTTTTTTTTTTTTTAATCCAAAGGTCAGAAGTAGCACTGCCTTGTGAAGGAAAAGAAGTGTTTCCTGGGAATGTTTTGTGGATTCTTTGGGAAGAGATAAATCCTAAAGAATTAGTTCTCCAGGGCACCCTGGGCATCATCACTTGAGAAAAGTAAATACAATGTTAAGTATATGAGTGGGAAAAATTTAGGAGTGAGATGTTGCCAATGTTAAGAGCATCCAGAAGGTCAGACATGAGTGACAGGGGTTACAAAGGAATAGGGGCCCAGCCTAGAGACTGCCCAAAGAACACCCTATTGGTTGTTAGAGAATCCGCAGAGACAAAGGAAAGGAGGGCCAGAAGGTATAGCTGGTTTAATCTGGCCACAGATGCCTATGCAGAAAGTACTACCCTAACCTGCCCACAACCTCAGCCTCATCATACCATTATTATAATACCTGAAGTTCATGAATCTAATCATAAAAGACTGAATTCTAGGTAAGTGTATATGTACTAGGCAAAATGTTATATAGCAGTCAAGTGTCAATTAAAATGACCTCACTTGCCAATCACCTAGGAATGCCTTTAGAACCACCCATCATGGCCCAAATATAAGGCAGACGTTTTCACTTCTAGGCCTTCTTTTTGCCCTCTAGTTGTTGCGGTTGTTATTCCACCAATCTGTAGCAGCTCTCATCGCTGGGACCATGTGCTTCATTGGGTCATGCTTTGTCTTTCTGAAATATACTTTTAATAAAACTATTAAATCTCAATGACCTATGATTCTTCACTGCTGTCATTTAAGGAAGAACCAAAGGAAAATGCTAACTACATGTCTGCTCCCTCATTATCCCTCTCCCTCTCCGCTATGGTTGGGGTGACACTGAACTCTGATCTGCCTTAAGGGTGACAGTACATCTAGATCTCCATCCCAGTTCCCACAATAGTCTACTGGATCACAGTGGATAAGTCATTTTCTGTTTATTGCTTCAGTATCCTCTGTAGTAAATTGGGCTGAGAGAGTGATTCGTGTCAGAATTTACCTTCTACATGCGTTGTAAAGATTCATTGAGATTTTATATGTGTTAAATATTTAGCACAGTGCCTGATGTGTGATGCACTCCATAATTGTTAAAAAAAAATAATTATTATTTTCATTATTACATTATTTTCATTATTACATTTAAGCCAGAAAAAAGTTGAGAGATACTACAGGTTCAGTGATTTGATTAAGGCTCTTCATGATATCACATGGAACTATTATTTTGTTGTGAGATGAAGAGAGTTTTAATCCAATTCTATCCCAATAGTTGGCATGAATTTTGAAGTTGGACCAAGTTTTCTGTCAGTGCTTGTTTATCTGGGACTTAATACTAAACAATTTTGAGAGTCAATTACCTCTTCTGTTAAATAAAGTATGTTATGTAAGTACCAGATACATAGTAGGGATTCAGTATAGTCCTATTTTCCTGTGTCCTTTCTTCAAAGAACAGCAACAGAAAAAACCACAATAGACTCTTAGAAATAGAAAAAATGCTTGTGCTTGGACCAATCTACATGCTAAATAGCTACAAATTCTCCTTAGCCTCTGAGCAAATTGTGGCTCCTAGGGGAGCAGCCTAGGCTACTTAAGGTTAATCACTGGTGCTTAAAGTTAATTGTTATCTATCCCTTTGTCAAAGGCTGCTCTGCTGAAGTTTTCCATACATAACAATCAGTTCCAACAACAACTCCAGCTCCAGGCCTGAAAGGATTTCTTACAGTCTTTCCCATAATCGATTACCAAAATGTATCAAAGAGTAAAAATGGACCTCATATCATCACACTTGTCCTTTAGCTACCTATGTGGGTTTTCAAATGTGAGTGTGCACCAAAATCACTTGGAGAGCTTATTAAACACAGAAACCTGTTTCTGATTCCACAGGTCCAGAGAGGGGCAGAGAACATGCATTTCTCACAAGATGCTGCTGATGCTACTGGCTCTAGAAAAGAATACCAAGTTTTTACTCTTTGGGACATTTGTAAAGAAAGGCTGATGATCAGACTTTTCCTAAGAGATCTAACTTGACTGCAATTGACAACCCCATTTGTCCTCGCCAAGCCTTTGCTGGCCCCACACATTCCTACGTATGTAATCCAGTGTCATCTACAGCCATTCAGCCTTTCCCCGCTTTCCACGTCACCTGTGAGGATGCTTCTTTGCTCATTAAAGAATATACAGAATATGAAGCCAAAATCATCTCTAAATCAGAGAGATCTCCATCAGCTCTTGTTCCTTGGACAGTTTATTGTCACAGAGTTTTGTAAAGGTAGAAAATGTTCACTTCTTCCCCTGTAGGTTCTTTGGCTTACTTAATAATTAACTTGACATAAGACAGATTAACAAGAGAAAAACAAATTTAATTATATATTTATGAGAAGCCCACACAGGTATGAGACTAAAAGTCAGGCAGTCTGGCAATTGAGGTCTATATACTATCCTGAGCTAAGAAGAAGGAGGTAGGAGCAAACTGGAATTTCAGGTCACCCTGTGTAATACCAATCACGAAGAAATTTATAGTATTTAGAGATGAGAAGGAAAAAAGTAGTTTCTATCTTCATCAGTGTACCTAATACACACACACACACACACACACACACACACATATACACAGCACACATGCACACATGCACACATGCACACATGCACGTTGCCATGACGGTTATAAAAGCAGGTCTCATACCAGAATCAAGTTGAAATCAGGAGGGCACCTCTGAGGGATCCACAGCCTCAGTTTTTCAGCAAGTAAAATTCCTCCTAGACCTTCTTCCTTATGGCCCCACGCCTACATCCCACCCCTTCAATCACAGCCCTTCTGACCTATGATTTTTTTTACTGCTGGAGGAGGAGTGAGGCAGCATTAGAAAAGGTAATCTATCTCCAAGAAAAAATATATAAAAGCATGAAAAAAAAAATCTAAAAGAATGGCCATCTTCTATTTTCAGGTTTAATTTCCTGCTAGCTTATCTTTGAGCCTTACTTAAATGGAGTCTCCTTTTCTGAATCTGAATTATGTTACAAAAAAACCCTCTTATCTCAGCATAGAAAGACCCTAACCTAGGGTTCATTTGGGACTGAAATCTCCCTTGACTCTCCAAAGAGATCAAAATAGCATGGTTCAAGCTCCATATTCTCTCAGGACATGCACAAATACAAATGCATTAACTCTGTATTCACCCTTGTTGAATTGTGAATGCAACTGAATATCTGGTTTTGTATTCTTATTCAATGATATCATCTTCAGCCATTTTCCCAGCTCTGATAATTGACAAACAAACAAACAAACAAACCAAACACACAACCTCGAAAATCAGGATCTCTGGAAAAAAAGCTGATATTCTTTCCTAGAAAGCTAATGGGAACTCTTTCAGTCAGTCAAGGTTTCACACATTGCAAAAGCTACCGTAGAAGTAGGGGAATATGTAGTGTGCAGCTGAGCAAATGTGCTAATGTCACTAAACCAGGAAAAGAAGCCTGAGAATAGAGTGGGACTGGGGGCAATTCTCCAAACTTGGATCACCAAGCCTGATACTTGAAAGGCCACAGAATTATAAACATGTATTTAGTAGGCAAACAAGCACTTCAGAACAAATGCCAGAGGCCCAGATGCTCTACATAGTTAACTACACAGGGGCCTCTGCCCAAACCATGAAGATGACCTACTACTTTTAAATGACCACAGTAGAGGAAAAAACATTGCCTACTAAAATCATTGAATATATTCCCATTTCTTTCCTTCAGTACTAAGTCCACAAACACCTTAGCACAGCACTCAAGTCCGAAATGTCCTAACTTACACCAAACTTTCTGGACTCTTTGGCCTTTCACATTCATTCGCTAGGTACTCCCAGAATGTTAATTTGCTCCTGTTTTTGAAAATACTCTCTATTTTTCTTTGCTCGATGACCTGCCTGTACGAAGCCATAGTTACCCTCCACCAATCTGAAGGTTTGCTCTATTCTAATGCACTATTCTATTTCAAAACCCAAATGTGTTTGGCACATACGTGCTTGATAGAATTAATTGACTGAGTCAATAACTGTTGCTGTTTCTTCCTGCCCCATGTATTCTCATGATATTTCTTCCCTAAGACTTAAATGGTCAAGTCCATGTACACTTCTTTTTTGACCAGGATCTCTGTTATAGTCTCCATTCCATAACACCATGATCGCTATCTGTAAGGCTATCTTCTTTCCTAGACCTGGGAGATTTTGATGGTAGGGAGAATAGTGGCTCTATAACCCTGGCATCAAACACATAGCTAAAACATAGAAGGTTTTTCATCAATATTCACAACCAAAACTGATGTGAGTCTATGCTGGCTTAAAAAAAAAATAAGAAAGGAAAAAAAAAGAAAATATGAACTAAATGTATAATATAAAAGTGAAATTTACAGACTTACTTTTAGAAATAAAAATATAAACTAAAGATTTTTATATTATAAAATATAAAACAAATTTATTTAAAATAAAAATATCTAAATATGAGAGTCATAAATAACAAATGTATCACTTAATTATTTTCAAATGAATACTCGCTGCAAAGTGGAGGCCACTTAGAAAACAAATTCTAAGATTTTAATGGATTTTCATGGCAAAGAATAATAAATGTATAACGAAGGCAAAGGTACAATAGTTAATATAAAATTCCTGAGAGAAAGTCTATTGTATTGAGAACTGTTATTAGAACTAAGTAGACCCATGTTTAGCTTCTGTCTCCAATATAAATTAGCTTTATTTAGTGACTGTTTACTCCAATTCTCTGAGCTTCACTGTCTTCAGCTGTAAAATGGAATTAATGCTATCTATCCTGATGGACTGTTGTGACAATTAAATATAATAAGGAGTCTATAATATCTAACATGTAAATATGTGCCCAACAAATGTTAGACCCCATCTGTATATCTGATAGTGAAATTAAGACATATATAAAGATGATGACATCTTTAGTAAAAATATTAAACAATAAGAAGTGATCAATAGATAAAATTAATATTAACCAGCCAAGGCAGAAAATTACCACATATTAATTAAAGAAATAGTTTTTGTCCCAAACTGGATTCCAAAGAGTCATTTCTAATCATAATTCAAAGATATATTCTATTTTAAAACAAAGCATATAACGGCCCTCCCCTTATTTTCATTTCTTGGGAAATAATACTAATCAATATATACAAGTAAACCGTCTTCTACATTTTAAATTTACCAACACATTATAGATCACAACAAAAGAACAATGTGTTAATTTCCATTTTTACATCATTAAAAAAGACTTAACATGAGATTTTAATAAGAAAAGCAGATCTGGAGTCCTAAGTGTTTGGACATCTTACTTTACTAATTTGGAACAAGCTCTCACAAAGACTTGTCCCTTTCACCCTATTCTGAAACAATCTACATTGACTGCAACTCCTTTTTTGCCTCCCCTGCCTTTCTGTTGTGCTTACAGGCACTGAAGAAGTGAACATTCTCATCAAGAGAAGGCTGGAAATGTATCATAATTATCTTCCTCTTGGAGAGATGAATTCTGATCCTTCTTCTGGGTCACATGTAAATAAGACATTTGAGATATTTTATAAATAGAAGCAATGATTCCAAAATAATGCAAAAAATAAAGCATAATAAAAAGAAGCTGGTGGTGAGAAACCGAAAGGGAATTATTATTGTGATTATTTAGTAAACTGAATTCAGACTAGGAGTGACACTTAAGATACATCCATTACCATATTTTCCATTAGCTACATGCCATCCTAAGCACTATCACACTGCTATTCCATTGCTAATTTTAGCTTGAAAAATATAAATTATTTTTATGTTCAATTTACTTATTTGATATGACAATTTAAAAGAAAAGTATACCTCTGAACTTAGTGTGAAAAATGACATACAATATGCTTATTACTGGCAAAACCTAGGGTCTGTTTCAATCCTCTCTGTCACCTTAGTGGTAGTTGCAACAATTATTGCTTTCCCAGATTTTGCATTTTGCTTCTTGTTTAAATCAATGCCACTTTTAAAAACAATTCAGTCTATTCTACACATTTTTTAAAACCAGTGCAAATTAGGATTTCTGTTAAGAAAAATATTTTTTGAAAAAAGCTGACATTGCAAAATATATTAAATAGCAGCTATAATTGATGTGATTATCTTTTGGTAGGTATTTTAATACTCTGGTGAATATTTTTATTTTAGAGTGAAAAGAAAATGTCCACTTTTTAGATAGGTATCGAATATCAAAATAAAGCATTATTGAGATATTAATTTAAATGTTCTGTGAGTAATTTGGATAAAGATTGTATTTATTAGAAACATAATTTTGGAAAAAAGTTTTCACCATTTTTAATATGTGAACTGGAGAATATATTAAACTTGAACATAATTAAACTTCCTTGGGAAACAAATAGGGCTTTACGAAAGGGGAAAATTTTGCAGGATCAAACACATTTATCCTGCAATTTTATAAAAATGGTCCCAATAATGTTGTTGTTTTATTTTAAAATCTCAATTTTCAAAAGATTATATAAAAAAAAAATGTTTTTTTCACATCAATTAACATTTAGTTTCAATTTAAAAGTAGCATGCCTCCAATTAAACTTTATTTAGGAAAGAAGTGTTTATTACTTATCTTCAACATGCAAAACCAATTACAGAAGTGGCATTTACCTTTAACATCAGCTCAAAACTAAAATTATTTATTTGGGAAAAAGTTCGCAAAATCATAGCATTACATGTTGAAGGCACATTCAATTATAGTCGGGTTTATAGATACTGTGAAATAGCTGTTTGAAAAAAATATCGTTGAACTTCATGTCTTCTAAAAGTCCCCAAATCTTCAATTACACCTTATATTTTATAACACTTAATGACATTTCCCATCTTTGAGCCCCAAGAAGAAAAATATGTACTATAGATTCCCTTCAACATAAACAAACGTCTTTAAATCTAATACTTAAGATCAAGCAGTTCAATGAAAATAAATCTGTCTTATAAATGAAAGTCTATATACGACTACATGAAATAGAATTTTAAATTAGTTCATTTAAAACTTTCAAATAAAGAAATGTTTTTACATTCTCTCTGTATGTAACACAAATGAACATGATGCTTCAGTTTTATTAAGATAAAATTGGCATTTAAATTATTAATAACAATTATGTTCATAGCCTAATTAGGAGAATACTAAGTAGACTAGATAAATTTTAAAGACTTTCTCATATTTTCTTTAGCCATTTTTTATTATCGGAATAATGATATTCACTTTACATTAAAACATATTGTCCATAGACTAGATATTGTCAAGGCTGGATTCTTTTTTTTTTTTTTTTTTTTTTTTGAATGTGTTTTCCTAGAAAGCTCACACTCGATTTTAATGCTTTTTATTATAAATAATAAAAGCAGTACCTACTGTAAAGGAGTTTAAGGCTGATAGTTTTAAAGTTTAAGAAAAAAATCTCAATGGGATTGAATTGGAGATATTGGCCAGTTTCTTAATAGTTTAGGATAGGAAGACAGAGGGAAGCAAAGAATGAATCTTGGCAAGTAAATAGTTGTTTGATGAGCCAGTGATTTTTACTAGTTGAGTGATCTATTGTCCTGAGAAGAGAGTTAAGCACTTTAGATAATTTTTTTTTTTCTGATGTTATAGAAGAAAACAATATAGTTATATATTGCTTAACAGCCTTACCTTCCTGGGGGAGGACTCTCTGGGCCAAATTACGAAAGCTTAGGCCCAAGATTTAAATTCTGGGACCCCAGGAGTATCACTCGTCAGTATCGGAAAAGATAATAACCACTACTGGATATACACACCAGAAGCAGAACAAGAAAAAAGAAAGTGAAGACACTCTTATGTAATGTAAAAATAATCTTATGTTTTTATGCTATAAAAAAATATAATAATGGCAGGATAGTTGCTAGATAAGCACATTCAGACACAATTCCAGAAGCATTCTACCAGGGAAAATTATAATATAAACCACTTGAATAATCTCTATCAAATTATACCTCAAATTATTTTTCCTTTCTGAATTTTTGGAGGGAGGCATTTTAATATTAACAATGACATAGTGGGCATTGTATCTCTGGTCTTCACTTTGTTAAACTTTATATTAGACAAAATTGAAATATATCTATAAACTCTAAGATATTTCCAAGTATTCAAATGTGTTCCAGTGAAACATCTGAGCATTAGTGGAACTGAAATGTCACATAGGGTCTATATTAATGAATCAATTGAATATGGGTAGTTAGCTTACATTTAGTATCCATTGTTTGTACATAAGCAATATAGATTCATGAAATAAAATGGCATTTGGCCTCAATGCTGCATTTGAAATTATTTTCTTTAGAATACTTTTTACATTTATGAGACATGTTAGCTGTATGAAACTTCCTCACTTTCATTTTGTCCTTCCTTCCCTCTTGGTTTCCTTCTCTTCTTACCTTCCCTTCATTTCTTAATTTCCTTCCCTGCCTTTCCTACAAATAGTTATGTCTCCAGTTCTCACTAGCCACTATCAAGGGCTGTGGAAGGATATGAAGATGAATCAGAACTATGCATATAGATTTATCTCTGTCTTTTAAATAATGTATCTAGAAATATTACATTTGATTAAATGTAGTTCTGAAAATAATACCTGTAATTATCAGATATTATACCTTCAGAAAAATTTTTATAACATCTCTCCAATGGGACCATGTGCACTTATGAAATTTTACAAATAGTTCTTTGATTTCTCCTATTTCAAGAGATCTTTGGAATTAGTTCAAACATATTCCTCTATTCATCTATATAAATTTGCTATGCTTCTTGTCATTACAAGATTCTTTTTAATAAGTAATACCAGTTAAATGATAATATAAATACCTCACCAAAACCTTCAGAAATAAGGGTAATCTAATATGTAAATATGTACTTTATATTTCTTAAATAAAATGGTAGCATTACTTCAATGCTTTTTGTTTGGGCTATATTTTATTTATGGGTAGATGTAAAAAGTTATTCAAAAATAAAAATTAAAAGGCATAAAGAAAAGGGAAAAATAAAATGTGCAGCTGATGTGAGATCATTTTCTTATAATGACTTCTTATATCATCTACAATGAAAATGAAGCATCTTAATCATTGGCCTACTTTTCTTGTTTATTCTAGTTTTGTTACCACTTTTACCAAGAAAGAAATAAGTTCTCCTCACCTAGATTGTTATTTGGTAGTTACCTGAGGGAGGAAGGTTATAATAGTTACTGAATGTTCAATGCTAAATCGTGTATGATGTAAATAGAATAATAATTTCATTCTTATCTATAAATAAGCATTGTGATTCCCATATTAATGTAAATTCCTGACTTCATGAAGGGAAACAGTTCACTTTGGTTAATGCTATTCTCTGAAAATATTGGGGTTTTGATAAATACCCATTATTGTCCATCCATCTTTGTAATAATCATAGTTAAAGCAAAATATGTTATATATTATCTTTCTTTTAGAAATAAATGCATTAAAAATATTAAATTTGCTTAATTAAGTAACACTATATTGGTGCTCTTATTTCTTTTCGAATAAGGAATTCTAGCCATCTATAATGCCATCACCCAAATGTTTTGGTGTGTTTTATATTTTCTAGGTAGGTGTGTGTGTGTGTGTGTGTGTGTGTGTGTGTGTGTGTGTGTGTGTGTGTGTGTAGATACGAGGGTTTGGTTTACAAATTAGGGTCAGGTGTTCTTTTATCTCTCTTTTTCGGTTATTTTTAGCCTTGCTCTTGTCTTTGTTTATAAAAAACTTTTCCTTCACCTGCCCTGTTATTTGTCTTTAACCAAACCCTGCATCTACTTTAGGAAGTTTGCTTTTAATGAATGGGTAATTTAGTTATATAGTAAGTTGGCTTCTCTCAAATATGTTTTTTGGTAGAATTAATTCTTTTGTGTCCTATTTTTTGCTCATATCTTCTGGTTTTTATACAAGACAATTGCTTCACTACTATCCTAGGGCAATATGTTGACAATCCATGTGGTATGCTGATGTTTGGTACATATCAACAACACAGTATCTGATACAACCAAATAATACTGTTGCATAAAATTGTTTTAAAAAGTAAATTTTTGAATAAAAAAGTACAAGGCACATTGGAGTCTTATGGTCATGTTAGCTTGGACAAATCACAATCAATTTTGGGTAAAAGCAAAGTTAATGGTGTATTCTTTTCCTTTCTACTCCAAAGATGTCAGAAAATATAAAGTAAGTGTCTCAGAAAAAGGTACTTTATAAAACCCAGGCTATCATTATATTTAAAAATGATTAAAAATTATATTTTCAAAAATAGAGTAAATTTCTAAATATGTATGTAAGTATATTCAAACTTCAAACATCTGTGGTCTATCTATATAATCAAGAAAAGCAATCATGAAAATATTCCTAGGGGTTCAAGCAAATCGAACTCAAATATGCTACACTTAACAGTATGAAATGAAGTACAGGTCAAAAGTCAAAAACCACAGGAGGCTTACATTTTGTCAGATTATCATGAATGTTACAGAAAGATAATATTGAAAGAAATAAGAATTACTATATTGAACAGAATTTACTTTTTGCATTTTAAAATTTTATACCATTCAGCTGTTAAAAAAAAAAAACTAGGATCGTATTTTTATCTATATGGCAATAAAGGTAAAATATAATAATATAAAATTTATGTTTGAAAATTCTAATCAATTTTAGCAACTAACTGAAAGTATTCAGTTTTGAAAATAGAAAAAATACTATATAGTGGGATTTGAAAACTATTTGCATGACTGAGGGAAAAAAAGTAGCAAGTTAGCTGGCATTTACTACTTAAAGTGATATATCAGAAGTTGTCGAATTTTAGGCATACTGAGAGTTGGCCAAAAATATATATACATTTTGTAGTGGACATTTTTGCTACTATCATTTTCACACCATATAGGTGATAACCTTATTTGCTTATAAACATGTAATGGTTTAGCCAAAAGCCACAGGTCCTAATTTATCTTTACAAAGTAGGGCCTATTTCTATTATAACCAACAAGAGCAGGCAAAGCATAATTTTCTGATTGAGAACTATTCGCCTTTGGTTGGATAAAGATGAACATATTCTAGTGGCTTCACTCTATCCTCTATGATCAGTTTAGCTACATTTCTCTTAGGGGTGCTTTAGTTGTGTCAGATAGAACCAGAAATACCAATCTTACTATGATTTATATTTATTCTCCTAATAGACTCCTTCTCAAACAGGTTCTGTGATATATCTTCAGGATATACCAGATAACAAATTATCATTAAGTCAATGAACCCATAACCAGATGATATGATTAATTAAATGAATACTTACTGAGTTCCTGCAATAATCTATGTTATGTGTGTTTAGCACTAAGAATACATTAACAAAGATATCTGTTCCTGTGTTTTTATTTTTCCAAGACTGGGAAACACTGTTTCACCAGCTAGATCTGTCTTCCTATCCTAGTGATTAGTGATCTGGACAATATGAGTGATGAGATCCCTCCTTCTCCTTTCTTCCAAGACTTAGAATAGAAGCAGGCCTAAGGAAGAATTCCATCTTTTCTTACTTGCTCTTCTGGGTCTTATCATTCCAGTATAAGAAGAAATAGGCCAAAAAAGAAACCCCTTTCCTTAAAAACTAAAACAAAGGTAATCTATACCATCTCCTACCTATACATTATTTTATGCTTCTAATATTGGCGGAGAAAGCTCCAAAGCAAGAAGTAGCTCTAAATACTAAATATAGGATGTAGTATTTACATCCTATATTTGCACTATCGTTTGTTATATAATTATGTTTCTTCCATCAAACTTTGACCACTATTGTCAATTTCTTTAGTTTGCTCCTGGCGCATGTCAGGTCCCAGCAGAGGAGGAGAGAGGAGAAAGAGAGAAGGGGAAGGAGCTGGAAAAGTAGTAGCCAGTCAGCGGAACCTAGAGCCTCCCTCTGGCTAAAAGCTACTTCATGCTGACCACGGTGTGTATAGCATGCTCAGGAAGCAGCCTGGAAAACCATGTAGGCAGTTTAAAAAAAGACTCCAGGAAAGTGATGAAGATAATTTCCTTCCTGTTGTATTCTAGACAGCAGATTATTCATGCCGTTGCTGGCACCAAAGGATGAATTAGACTGTCTCGGTATTCTCGGCAGAACAGAAGCGATAATAGCGAACTGAGTTATACAACATTCTGAACAAAATGCAATAAGGCATGTAATAGGCCAAATCAACCCCAAAGTTAAGCTTAAGAAAAAGCCCTCTGCTCTCAGTTGCGTGTTCACATGGTATAACCTTTTTTTCTATTCTGGGACAAGTCAAAGTGAAAGCACCTTTGATATTAGTAATCACTTGCATCTCAATGAGCTCCATCACCCAGACAATTTGTATTGAGTAACATGGTTTAAGACTAGATTAAAATAAATTATGCCAAAATATAGGTGGTTGGCTGATGAATTCACAATGATCATAGTTTTAATTAATATTGGTTGAACAAAGAAATAATTATATTGTTGAGATACTTTAAGTGTCAACTAAATACAGCTATGGATCAGCAGTCATTTAGATAAATAAATTAGGTTTTTCTGTTGCGATTATCATTTTTCTTCACTCTAAAACAAAAAAACGGCTAATATGGAAATTGATCATCAAGATATTTTCATTAATTCTTTGTAGTCGTGTACATTTTTGGTTATTAATTTAATTCAAATTTTGGTTGTAACATTATAAAAAAGGTTTGTTATGCTTATGTGTGTTTGTGTGTTTACAGAAACTATATTAAACCCTTATTAAAACTAGACCTTTAATTCATTTTACACATTGACAGTGTTCTGTGCTTCATAATCATGTCACCCTCAAAATTCTTAATAGTTACTCTCAAGAAGCAAAATAACATAAAAACGTAAAGCAAAGTGAAAAGCCATGTTTTGTGGGTATCAACATCTAGTCATTTAAATTTACTTTCATCTCTAATGGTAACATACTGACAGGATGCAGAAGGTGGTTTTGTGTAGCTGCTTTTGGTAGCAGGTTATAAAAACACAGAGGACTATTAGGAGTTAAGAAAAGGAACAGTAAGGAGAGAAGAGTTGATTAGTAAATTTATTTTCAATGCACGTTTCACTCGTGCATTTCATTCGAGTAAGGTTTTGCTTAGAAAAATAAAATAACCTCACAGGATTTCATGAAAATTTTGTTGAAGAGCAATTACCTGAGATCTGTATAGGAAGGGTAGGTTTGGAACAGCTCCTAGTGACCAAATAAAGCTGTTTCATCATTCAGACATGATGTAACTTGATACTAGAAAATGGTGGAATTTTTTAAAAATAAAGTTAGAAAGATTTCAGAGAGAGGAACTGTAGAATCAGGAATAAACAGCAAAGAAAATGGTATCTTCATATATAAAAGCCAGTTGCAGGCTTGAATGTTCAACTGGACAAAACACCTCAGATTCACCATGTCCCTCAATCATAGAGTGATAATTAGTAACTAGATTTTGGGGGGTAATTACTATGTAGTGTATACAGATGTCGACATCATGTTGTACACCTGAAACTTATATATTAAAAAACTCACTTTATCCCTATAATGAATATATCTCCCTTGAAAAAATTGCTTCCTGTCATAAATTACTTATCTCAATAAACCAAATCCACTATCTGCCTTGTTGCCTAGCCCAGAAGTTTATCCTCATCCCCATATTTCCCTTCACCCCCTTTATCCAAGCAGTCACCAAATTTTAGAAAATAAAATACTTCCCTGGATCTTAGACTCTGCCCATTTGCCTGTATCCCCACTATCTCTAAATAAAACCATGGCCTCTCTTCTGGATTCCTTGAATATTATCTAACCGATTTCCCATTCTCTGATCTTGTTTTCATTTCCTAAGCCATTCTCCACATTATAGCCAGAGAGAACTTTTTGAAATGCAAATCTGATCCTGTCATTGACTTTCTTAAAACCCAATGCTTTTCTAATGAAGTTGGTGAAATTGCAAATTTGTACAGTCACTATGGAAAACAATTTGGAGTTTCCTCAAAAAATTAGAAATAGAACTACCTTATGACCCAGCAATTCCACTTCTGGGTATTTATCTGAAGAAAAGCAAACACTAATTTAAAAAGAGACAAGGACCCCTGTGTTCATTGCGGCATGATTTACAATAGTCAAGGTATGGAAGCAACCTAAGTGCCTATCAACAGACGACTGGATAAAAAAGATATGGCACATACATATGGTGGAATATTAGTCATAAAAAAGAAGGAAATCTTGCTATTTGCAAGAACACGTATCGACCTAAATGATATTACGCTAAGTGAAATAAGTGAGACAGAGAAAGACAGACATCATATAATATCATTTACATGTGGAATCTAAAGAACAAAATAAACAAACAAAACAAAAACAGATTCAAAGGTACAGAGAACAAACTGGTGATTGCCAGATAGGAGAGGGGTCGTGGGGTGAGTGAAAAGGTGAAAGAATTAAGAAATCCAAATTGATAGTTACAAAATAGTTATGAAGAGGTGAAGTACAACATAGGGAATATAGTCAATAATATTGTAATAACCACATATAGCGAATACTAAACTATGTAATTTATAAATTACATAAATGTCTAATCACTATGCCGTACACCTGAAATTAATATAAAATAATATTGAATATCAACTGTAATTAAAAAATAAAAATTAAAAAAATTAATGAATAAAAAATTAAAAACTCACTGTTGATTCAAACAACAACAAAGTCCTCATGTTAGATCCTTCTTTGCATGGCCACGCCTTCCTCCCTAGATTCGTCTTTCAACACACACTAACACTGCATGACATCCACACCAAAGGCTTCTAGGTCTTTGAATGTACACTGAGACAATGGACAGGACTTATTCTGTATCTCTAATATTTTAATAGTTCATCATTTAAAATGTTCTTTTTTATATCCTCTTGGAACCTGATTGAGTCGAAAATCTGATATAGGCATGGTAAGAAAACTTTTTTTCTAAAATTGGCCACTTTGCTTAAATTTTATGTGTAATTTACCTACAAGCCTCTAGCCAATTTGGACCAGCCTCACTGTGGATTTATTAAATTCAAAGAATCGCAGGGTATAAATCAATAATAAAAGTAATTCCATTGTTGTTTTCTTCTCTGAAGACACTTATAGGAGACTCAGTTAATGACCACTAACTCTACCCATTTTCTTCCTCCCATCACCAAAAACCTACAATCACAACATTTTATATTCCCTTGATTCCACAGTTCCACTCTCTTAAGCTCTGCTACGTGTCAATAAACCTGGCCTCTCTGGGTTTCTTTTAGTTTCAGCTGCCTCACCCACTATCCTGATTCTCTAAAAATACCTTTCCCCAGGATTTGACGAAACAAGCACGTAGGGTGGAAGTAGGGAAACTGTGATAACCCATACATTGCAAACTTTTCTAGAATGAATATTTATAGTTTAGCCTCTATTACATAAGTATCACAACATTTCAGTGATGCAATCACAATGATTCCTATGAGGAATATATCAAGAAACGGTCTAAAATTTCAATGGAGCGTAAGGGGAACTGATTGAAACTTCACCTTGTTAAAAAAAAAATGTGAACCACAAAATGGAAGGAGCTGACAAATAGAAAACAGTGGCACCCAATTGAAAAGAGGTTATAAAGGCTATTCAATCTCTAAATGAGTTGAGAGGCCTGCTTTAATGCTAAGGGGAATAGCAAGCATTTCTATTATAAAATATTTTTTTCCCTTCCCTCGGCTTAAAAATATGCTTGCCTATTGCATTGCAGCAGATCTGATAGATAGACTAACTCAATATCTGTTCTGTCTTCGTTCTCATGTGTATTCTTGTGCTGCAGAAGCTGAGAAACTAAATCCACATTTCCTAAATGCTGTTGCAGCTAAGTTTCAGGATGTGATTTAGGTTCTGCCAATCACACACTTTCATGTGAAGCTTTAATGTGGAAGAGAAGACAAGTATACTTATTATAGTATTATTCCTTAAAGCCTAATGTGGTTGCATTTTATGTTCCCAGTCTCAGTTATACTTATTCATTTGCTTATTCTTATTAATATTACCTTTCATTTATGTTTTTTCGTAAGCCATCATAAGAACTTTCTAGAACAACCAATATTAAGCCTACATTTTGTAGACTTTTGAACATCTTTTTGTTCAATAACATTAAACGGCTACCTCCTATAGATTATAAAAATATTTTTAAATCTTGACCAGTCTGCTGCTTAACAAAAGATTTCTCATTTTAATTTGTATCTATCCACTTCTTAGAGATGTTGAATATTTTTATATGTTTTTAAGTCATTTAAAGATCTTCACTGGAAAATTATAAATCCATGTCCTGTGCTCATTTATCTATTAAAACATTATGTGTATATTTTAAAGCATATTGTCATGATTTGGAGGATATTATCTATTACTTTATTTATTGCATATATCTCCTCAACTTATTCTTCAGTTTTTAATCATGTCTGTTTTTTAAACTAGTATTGAAAGGAGTTTGAAGCCAAGACAATAGGGAAACACATACTGTTAAGCATTACAATGAAAACTCGTAAAATAAAACTGTTCAGCACTTAATATGTTATTTAGAATAGTTCTTCATTGAAAGAATGAACACCGAAAAGAGTAAACTCAAGTCTAAGAAATTAAAGAAGAAAGCTTGTAACACATATAGTAGTTTTAAATGAAAATAATTTAAATTTCCTAGCCCTTAAAAGTTTTAAATTCGGTATTACCACATAACTGTTATTAGTATGTTTTAAGGACCATGAAGAAAAAAGATAAACAGCAAAAGACTGAAAATGAGAAAACACTATTCCCAGTCCAGAAAAGAAGAAAAAGTTTATGTGAAAACTATACAATGAGGTTGATATTATGTCCTAGGAAATCCCAAACCTTGATAACTAGATGATTGTGAATATTTAAGAAGAACTATGTATAAGAACCATGACAGTCCTAAGTTAACATATTTTCTCTTCCACTCAGATAAAAAACTAACAAATCAGGAAATTTTACCTCCTTGGGTTTCGGCTGAATATTCGGCAAGTCTCTCCTACATCATCATTGTCAGAAAAAATAAGTACAGACTGCTGGAGAAATTCATATCTGCCTGAATAATACTTCTCATAGAAATTTGATCTTTTAGTTGAGAGAAGTCTATTAAAGTGGTGATCATCAAACTTTTTTTCTATCAGAGCATAGAAATTAATATATAAAACAATTTTGAGTATTCACTCTATATTTATTCACATATAAATTATTTATATAGCTCTGTGCTAAAGTTTTTTCTGCTATAAAACCCACACAAAAGGTGAAATTCACAAGGATAAGATAAAAATTGAGTAAATAACATTTGATTCATAAATATACAAAAATTGCTCTAAAATATATTATTAATGCCATTTTGAATGCTTTCTGAAATGTCTTGCTATTTATGATACATTTACTTAATTATTCAATAATATTCTAAGGCAAAAAATACATTTATTGCTGTCTTTAGCCTCAACAATGGAGGAGATAAAATTGTATTTGAAATATCTCAAAAATTACAAAATTTGGGGGCTGACATTGCGAAGTATGCTTAGGTTCTCATGGTGTGTGTCATATGCCAGATTATAAAGTTACACTAGAAGATGAATATCAGCTCTGCCATTTTATTCTCCTTTGCTTACATTTGCAAAATAATATTATTTTCATTTTCAGTATCTTAGTTGACATCTTTAAGCTATTCGTACAGTTAAATAACCAGGAATTCCACTTATAACACACAAATTGCAGCATATAACAATGTGCAAAGTATGAAAACTTTTTAGATTGTCATTGTCAACCCCTCTGAGTTAAACTACTCTCATCCTCTCTAACATCAAAACTTAGTTAGATTATGAGTAAATTATTATTAGAAATATCAATAAAAATTAACATAGTCTAACTGTATAGATAAAAAGTACATAAATTAATAAAAGTCATCTAATATTATCTTCTTTATCCCAATGACTCAAATCATCTTGTGAAATCACGAGGATGAGAACACTTCACTTTATAGACCATCATCTTTTATATTAATGACTTAGCTGAAGACATATGAAGAATGATTATTGTTTGCAGATGACACAAAATAGGAGGAACAATTAATGTGTTGGATGAGGTCTTAATTAAATCTAAGCACAATCTCTCTCATGAATGGCAATGGAAATGAGCATGGGAGGGTATAGGTAGAATCTGCCAGGGATTGGTAGTTCGGTCTTCAGGATGTTGAATATTAGTGAGGGGAAGATAAATCTCAGAACGGAATTCATCTAGGATGTTGGATGACAGGTCAAATAGGTAAATACTTCTAATGATGGACATTTTTATTGATATTATGATACTGAGGAAGTGGATATTATGGTAATGTATATTTGTTTCACTATGAATTGAATCCATTCACATTGGCTTTGTACACCTAAGCATATTTACTAAATGATTATTTTGAGTCTTATGAAGCAATTAAATTCCCTTGAAATATATCAAGTTTTATCCATGTACATGAGCCTCCTTTCTCTAGGTACAACTTTTCTTGATCCATATTCTAAAGATTTATATTAAAATCAAAAGAGCTGAAATTATTTTTGCTTAAAAAGGTGAGAAAAAACAAAATAGTCTTAAAATATATGAGAGAGTGTAGAGCAAAAAAGCAATTATGCATAACAGAAATTTCCAGAGGGTAGAACTAAAATCAATGAGTGGACATTATTCTTTCAGTAAATAAGAAAAAGAAGTTTTTCTAACATTTATCAAACTACCCAAAAAAACAGTGCTCTGTCCTGAGAGATAGAGACAAGTGTTTAAGGAGAAAGAATGGTCTCTCGATCAAATAATTTATATAATAATTTACTCCATAGTGTGTAGAATAAATGTACTCATCTTTAAAAGATTTTCCTGTTATAGGATTCTGTGGTTCTAAAAACCAATTTAAACTATAGAACAACGTTGTTTAGTCTCTGTTAGAGCTTCTGGATGTCCTCATTAACTTTTATATGTTTGAAAGATACACATGAAATTTTTTTCAAGTTGTATTACCATACGCATTATTTAAATATTTTATTTAATACAATGTAAATGATTCAAAATTTTTCTTTTGCAGGTTCAAATACTACATTCTCCCTGCCACCTGAATAAACCCACATGAATTTATTTCATCTTTTTTTAGGAGTGGGACAGGTTATATTCCAGTGATACAAACAAGTGAAATAAATAATGCAAAAAAGAAGAAAATATTTGTAGAGTTAGTTGTTTTATATTAAATAAATTTTAGGAACAAGAGTCAGAAATGTTTTTTCTAATTGCACGACTAGTATCAAAAAAAGTTTTTTAGACTTATTGATTGTGTCTATCTCACTACATATCTCTATATAGCATGGAAATGAAATTCAATAAATTTCACATAAAACATCCTTACTATAGGTAATTTATTAAAATGTCATTGTAAAGTATTTGTTCTAAAGTTATATTATTATACTCTGAATAAATAAAATCAGAAATTCATAAAGAATTTGGAAAGAAAAGGTATATTTTCTTTGACTAAATACTTTAGATAGATTGTTTTGTCTCCTGTATCTAATTTTTTTATAATACGTTGTAGGTCTTAACAAGGCAGAATTTTGATCACTAATAAGTTCCACATATGGGTTAAAATAGAGTTTTAGTAAATATTTACTGATTGCAAGGAACATAGTAGATATTTCCTAAAATAGATTCACTTATGGTTCTATTCACATGTTGAATCAAACTACATTATCACTACAAGCAAGATTTTAAAAAATCAAATAGGAATTAAATTATGATATATAAAAATTCCATTTCAACCTAAGGGACACTAATGAATTGAATTCTCCTTAGTATTCAGAAAACAATCTTCCATTAAAAAAATAAATAAATAAAAAAGCATCTTTTAAAAATATAACCTGAGCAATAAAAGACCATATTACTAAGTATAAAGTTTCTATTTCAGTAAAAGTCCACAAAATATACATTAAATTTATAATTGTTGGAGAAGAGGTTTAATATTTTTTTAATCAAACTTTTTTCTTCTAAGAATTAATCACTAGATAATCTAAAGAAGACTTTACCTTGGCCAAATTCTTTAGTCTACCTCAATGTACAAAATGACCTTTAAAAGTAATTTACTAATACATTGCCCTCCAGTAAATAGTTTTCTGCTACATATAGAAATGTAGCCTAACCTCTCAAGATACCATCACTAGAATCAATGAAATTATTAATGACATCATTGAAAAATTAAAGCTTTTTGTATATTCCCTTCTATTCTTTCTATAAGTAAGGAGCAAGTTTTTCAGTAGCAGAACATTGTATTTGTTTTAAGGTGTTGCTCTAGGTGTTGTTTGTTTGATTACTCTCAGGTTTCCTTCTTCTACTGGAATAACTATATTGAATGTTTGACCCCAAATCTTTCTTGTTTTGTCAATTTTTTTTAATTGGAAAAATTTAAACTCAATAATTAAATTTGACAGATCCACATTGGCAATTTTCTATTTAATCATAGTGACACCTTTTGTCTTCACTTTTAATTTTTCATGTCATGAAAAATAAAATTTAATAATAAAATTCATTAATATACCACAACAGTCATTAATTTACCAGTCGATAGTACTTTGCTAAATAACTTGCTATGTTATTAGTAAGTTTTATCTTACATGAAAAAAGTCTATTTAACTCTAATCATAGTAAGTTGTCCACTCTTCAGGAAAATGAAGTAAAACTTCAAAATAAATTAGATCTAGGAAAGCTAACTAAATCAAAACCAAAACCAAAACCACGAACCTCCACACTCTGCAAAAAAACAAACTTGACATTCAGATTAAAATTTTAAAAAACTTGAACCTAATTTCAGAGTGATACTTTAAATTATCAATCATTTATTGGAAACTTTCTTTTAATGAAAAAGATAAAATGAAGTTATGTTTTATGTCTATGGAAAAATATGAATAAATTTAACATTAAAATTATAGTCAGTTCATGCAATGCTTTTGCTACAGTAAGAGAGACCTCTTTTCTCAAGGTGAGAGTAAAGAATGTCAGGATCTGAAAGATTAGACTATCACAAATACAGAGAGATTGTTGCCTTTAAGGATGCAACTGATACTGGAATTTTTAGTAAGTCCTAACCAGTCATAACTTTTGAAAGCAGCTATGATGTAATATGAGACGAAAGTCATACTGTGTGGCATAAACTTTCCAAAAACCATTACTGACAGCAGCTTCCTCTATGGGCACTCATTTTCTTCCCTTTGCTTGAAAAAGAAGAGGAAGAATGTGAATCATTCCAAGTTCCAAACATGATTATTAAATAATTTGAATGTGTAAAGTCAGTATTTTATAAATAAGAACATTTGCAAAGTGATTTAATGCACTTAAAACAGACAAGAGATAAAGGCAAACAAACATTTACACATCAATAATAATTAGCATGACCCTTTCTTTTAAAGAAATCTGCCTAGGTTACTTTTAGCTTTAAGGATATGTCAATAAATGAAGTTTTACAGAATCAGGTATAATAGAGTACACTGATACAGGATAAATTTTAAAATTATTTGTAATAGAATGGGTATACAGTATATTTATGCACTTTCTATTTCTCGTCGTTAATAAAGGAAGATAACATACTACCTACAAAAAATATGAAGAATAGAGATGTTTGGAGCTATTTATATGTGATAATAAGTAACCAGATGGAAAGGAAGGAAAGCAAAATTCTAGCAGGCTATCTTTATAAATGAGTCAATTACTTAGTAAAATTGTCCATAAATAGTAAATCTCAAAAACTGGAGACATTTTTTCTTTTGATAATTGTATTTAGGGAATTAATGGTTGGTTTCCTGAATTCCATTCTTTTTAACTTTCATTTCCTTTTATTCTACCTGTTCATTTCATGACTGGGCAGGAGGCAGATGAGATAGATTACTATTAAATGGAATCAGAATATGCCATCCTTAAATATGCCACTTTGGCATAAGGATGATTTTGAGCTGAAGACAATTGGAAAACAGTAGACACAGAAGGAGCTCTCTGTTCTCTCTCTCTCTCTTTTTTTTTTTCCTGACTAAATACCTACATACTGCAAGCAGGGTGTACATTTTCCTTTGTAAAGGTAAACTAAATCTCCATTTGTGAAGGTTTCCCCTTCTCCTGTACCAGGAAGGGGAAAACGACTCTGAGAAGACTCATTACTAGAAATGACTTGAGTCTGCATGATAAACCTTACTAAACAACCATCATCTACTATACATTTGCTATTAAACTTCCCACAGTTTATTGACTCTGTAGGAGCCCAAATTCCCCTTTCCTTTATCTAGTCACAATTTATTGCTCTTTAATAAAATGATGTATAATCCCCCTAATCTAATTGTTTCTTTGAGTTTTCATTTCTTTTCCATTGAAGTTCCCATGCATGTAAAAATGTTAATAAAATCTGTATGCCATTTCTTCTGTTAATCTGTCTTTTTTCAGTTTAATTCACAGGCCTCAGGTACAGGAACACTTCTTTTCCTCCTCTACACTGTCAATGTTTATCTAAGGGAGACATTATACCAATGTTATGAGTAGATGAGAACATGTTCAGTTTTTTAAATTTAAAAAACTACCTAGTATACTTTAGATTAAATATGAGAACTCTTTTTTTTCCTGTTTAGATTTAGAAATTTTAATGTAAAGGATATTTCGCCTCATAGAATCATCAAATTATTTCCTTTATTGTTCACAAAAGAACAAAAATAATTCTTAATTAACATCAAGGATACAATTAATATAAATAAAAAACCACAGACTAAATTGGGTTGCCATAGTTCCAAATATTTCTACCTTTTTATTGAATCTGTATTAAACTCTTTTACATAAAATGCAACAAGGGTCCAACAGTTGTTTCTTCTCTGGAGTAATTAATTATAAAATTTAAACTAGACATTTTTTTTCCATATAGACATCTATTTTATATAACTATATTTTTCCAACAACACAATATTTTTACACAGACGTCTTCAACTCTAGCAATAATAGTAGTAGAGCTGAGTTCCTTTTTTTCTTTTATTAGTAAAACTTACACAATTACGTAGATATAGTTTTCCCTGGATATACTAAAATTTGACCAATGGAATTCAAATGTTTTGGTTTTTTTTTTTCCTATTTGAACAGAGGAATCCTTACAATCAAAGAAATAACAACATGATAGGCTTTCTTCAGCAAAGATCAACTCAGTTCAAGATAATGGTACCAAGATGTTACAAATTGAATACTCTTCCTGCTCCAATGAAACAAACCACAAAATATACAAAGGCCTCAGTGCTGATGACATTTTGGTTTAAATTATTTTCTTTTGTAGACCATGTGTGTTCCTTCTCTTGACAGACTACAGATCCCATGAAGGCAATTATGTTTTCAGATTTTTCTTCTTTGGGGTCAGTGGTATAATTATAAGAGTTTGCACGGCTAAGTTGGTAAGTGGTATATTTATTTAATTGTTTACCACTTGAATTTGAGCCAGCTTTAGCGGAACAAAAGCCTAAGATGAATGTTCAATCAGATCCATTATAATTTATAGTTGGCTGGATCTGCTGCAGCTAAATCATCTGGCAGAACCATGCCACATTGACCCAGGAATGCCCAGCTCTTGGCATAGGCCTCGGTCATATTACTCAGTCCTAACAAATGAAGCTTATTATTTCATGGACCTCTCAGTGTTTGTTTCCCACATGTGCAATTGAATTATTCTAATTCTCATATTGTGTATAAACCTCAGGAACATTATTTAATTATGCAAAATCAAATATCAAGTATATGTAATGTTATTTCTGAGTTAAATAATACCTACAGTATGTATGTGAATAAGGACTTCCCTTTCAAACAACGTTTGAAACTGTAGCAAACATTGTATAATTTTTTTTTTTCCTTTTCTTTTTCTTTTTGTCTTTTTTCTTCTTTGGCTGATTTATTCATAAAACTTTTTAATTTCTCTTTTCTTCCTCAGATTCTTCAAATACATAAACATTTATTGAGCTTCGGTTTCAGGCCCCGATCCATACTAGGTGTTACAGGTGCTATAATAATAAACCAACAGATGATTATGCTGTCATTGTGCCAAGGCCAACGATTGTCATAACCTCAGTCCCTAGCCCATAGTAGGTGATCAATAAATATTTTCTATATATCTACAGAATATAATAAATTATTGCTGAATGAATAAATTCCCTCAGTACAGATTGCCAGTTTTGAATGGTCATGAAACAAATAATCTGGGATGTAAGCTCAAGTTTAAGGATAAGTTAAGCACCATAAGCAGCTATAATGACAGTTAACTACAAGAGTACTTAAATTAGATTATTTTGATTGCTTGATAAAATCCAGTACTTTAAAATGAGCAAAAGGGGTTCACAAAAAGAGGCAGGTGGAATCTTGAGGTTAATGTAATATATCATTGAAGTTGAAGAAGCACTGTTTTTTAAATCTGATTAGATTTGAAGACAGGAGGTTTGGAGGATGATTTTGCAGATGCATGCAAATTTCAAGCCTGTGATAAATTTTATATTATTAATGGAGGATTTAGATTATTGCCTTGTGGTCTGTAGAAATCATCTTATTAATGACTGGTTTCCATTAAGAATGTTTTTTCTTTAACTGTTAACACTTTAAAAGAAAAAAAAGAGCCTTGGTCATTTGGTTAGTTCATTTGTATACTCGGTTTATAGAGAAACATGCAAGCATATCTTCAGAGATAATGAAGAGAAACATGTGCAGTAGTAGAAGCCTACATCATTTCAGGAAAAGAAAATTGAACAAACATAGTCAAATATCATTCCTTTCTAACCATTGCCTGATTCGTTTTTGAACCTCATCCCCAAGACATGAGAAAAGCCTAAGCACCTGGCACTAACATTCTGGAAATGAGAATCTATTGGAAATTGCAACCTAAACAAGAAGTTGAAATGCTCATCTTTCCTCTACTAAATTGTTTTTTTTTTCTTTTTTCTGTACAAAATTTCTGTCCTTGAAATGCGTTATGCCACAGATCATCCACAACCTCCGTAGGCAGTCCTGAGTTTCTGCATTCCTTATATGTACTCTGTGGATATTTCTGGTTGTTATTTCCTGCAGGGCACTCCCACTTCTGTCTTTTTCTTACCATCTGTAATCTAGGCCCAGATCCTTTTTCAGCAGAATGACTGGAATTTCATAAGTCTTCATTCCTATCAACATGAATTTTCTATAATCAATTTTAAATCTCGGCAAAAGCCATGATCTCAACTTCTCAATTGTAATTTTTCCCTAAAATGTTTACTGATGTATAACAAATACATAAAAATGCACAAATAATGACTATGCCACTCTATATATTTTCATAAAGTGGACACACTTTAGTACACACACTATATCCAGAAATAGAACGTTAGTAGCTATTTTATTATCATTCTCCTGCCACACCTGCACCTTTAGCCATTCAGGTGGGTGTACTGGTATCTAGTTATCCTGGTTTTAATTTACATTCTTCTGATGACTAATGAGATGATTATGTTTAGGGCTCTCTTCCTCTAAGTAAATCTAATTCTTTACCTATTTCTTCTTGAGTGGTCTGACTTAGACTGACTATAAAGTTTTAGCGTTCTTTTACATATTCTGGATAAGAGAGTTTTATTATTTATATATTGCAAATACCTCCTCTTACTCTGTTGCTTGCTTTTTTGTTCACTTAATAATTTTTTTGGATGAACATAAGTTCTTAATTTAGTCATTTTTTGTTCTTCCTTTCTGGTTCATGCTTTTTGTGACTTGTTTAGGAAAATTTTGCCTCTGCAAAAATTTAAAGATAAATAGTATGTTCTTTTTTATTTTCTATATTACCAATACTGTGATCTGACTATAATGAGTTTTATTCTTCCTTTCAAATTCTTTTGAATTCTTTTTTTTCCCCACTATACTCTAGTATGTTAAATAGAAATAATAATAGTGGTTATGCTTACCTCATTGTTTATCTCAAAGTAAAAATTTTCATTATTTTAACATTTAATGTGAAGTTTGTGAATCTTTGTTAAAACTCTATCATGTAAAAGATATTCTCTTTTATTACTTGTTTACTGAGAGTTTTTATTATAAATGGTTATTAAATTACATCAAATATTTATGCATATTTTGAAATAAAGGTGATTTTTCTCCCTTTCAGTCAATTACATTGATTAATTTATAAATCTTTTTCCAACATTGCATTCCTGATTTAAAGCCCACTGATTTTTTTTTCTTATTTTATTTTTGAAAAATATTGGCTTATGAGAATTGTGGAGCCTCTTGTTGGTATTCATCTTTTATCAGAAAAGGTTTTCCTTATTCACTTTTCTTATTCACTAGTAGGCAGTTAGAGTGGAAACAGATCTCTTTAATCCATTTTAGAAGAGAGCAAAGTCAAGTTTGAGTTTGAGTTTTTGTACGACTTGGTGTATTTCGGAATGTCTTGTCTCTGAAGCTTTGTGGTTCCTCAGAGCAGAGTGAATCTCTCCAACAACAGCTCTAGGAAAGTGACAAGATCTCAGAGAAAAAAATAAATGCATTCAGACAGCTTCTCAAAAAATTCATGTGTGCAAAATGTAACATAAAAATAGCTGAGAATTAAGGATTCTGAGGATTTTTTTTTCTCATTAATAATTGTTTTAAAGAAAATGTGTATTCTTAGGAAACATTGTAATCCCTCTAGATTTGCAATTATTATGGAAACCCTTATGTTTTTCTGTCGTAAATAGTAGTGGGAAAACCTTCAAAAATTGAGGGTTGAAGGAAGCTTCAAATGCAGATAGTTTAGGGAAACAAGAATGGGGAAGTTGGGAAGGAAGGATTCCCTCCCTATGACCAGTTAGTGTCCAGAACAGGTGTATTCATCAGGGGCCTAGAGTTTCTGTCCAGGAAGCGGAAGAGGTCTACCTGGGCTTGGAAGGGAACTGAGACTCAACAGTCCTCCAAATTTGGGACTTGTTCTCATGACGCAATCCTTATCAAGGAAGCCACACATTCAAAATGTAGGCTTACGTAAATATCCCCTGAGAGATTTGTAATAAACGACTTTTTTCTATCAACCTTGGTATAATCAAATTAAATCTGAATGCAATATATTTTGTTAATTTAAATTGTACAGGAAGGCAAGTTCACATGGGTATCATTTATATATAATATAAATTTATATTTATTTGTTAGAATTAGTCCAGCATAATGTGTACGTAGGTGCCTAATAAATTGATTGGCATATTTTATGGACTTTTCCTTATCATATTATCTTCTGATTTTATAGTCAACCTCTACTTTTTGGGCTAATTTGTCAGGTTATGAAATGTTCAAACCTAATTTTCTCTTATTTTTTTAATACTTACTACTTTAGAACTCTTGCTAGTGGAATAATCACAGACAGTAGAAAAAGTATAACTTTGGCCTAAGTATCTTGGGAAAGAAATAGAGAATTGCCTCATTGGGGTTTTATTAATCATTGTGAGAAATTCTGTTAGATGGCCTCTATGACTTTACTGTCTCCTGTTTGACTACTTCTCAGTGGTCTTCTGCAAGGAGATATTAGACACCTATTAAATGTAGCTGCTCCTCCGGGAATCTATCATCTTCTCTGACTGATGCTTTCAAAATCTGCATACCTTTGCTGAGGGCAACCTCATATAACTAAATGACAACCAGACGCCCTTTTAAAAAAATTATGCAAATATCTCAAATTTAAATTTCTGAATCAAAATTTGTTTATGCCATAAATTTATATATCTATAGTCATCTATAGCTATATCTATATTTACATCTATCTTCTGTCTATGTATCCATCTATTGATCTACGATCTGTCATCTCTTTTTTCTCCTTCCTAATTATTAATATCTGTTTAAAACTCATTATCTGTCAAGTGGGTTGTTCTTGTAGTTTTCCCAACTGCTTTTCTTTCTACTTTCAACATAAATTCAGATACAATTCATTCTCCAAGCTACTCCTAGAGTGACCTTTTTAAACATTCAAATCCGATCATATTAGTAGATATTTTAAAACCCTGCAGTGACTCCCTGTAGCTTTCAGGACAATATTAAAATGCCATTGCTTAACATAAAATATCATTTATTATTTGGCAATTCCCTATTTTATGCTACTTATTTTTTTTTTTGAAAGCTCATAAAAGTCCCCTCTCTTCAACTCTACTTCATTAAATAATATCTACTCAATTTCCCAAAACTCGGTAAAAGCTTTCCATGGTCACCTATCTGGATTTAGAAACCTTTCCTCAGTGCAGTTTATAGAAAGCTCTATTAGAACAATTAGCGTGCTTTATTAAACAGGTATTTTCTTACTCTCAAATTAAGCCTTAATGACTTTGAGGAATTTTTTGACATCATAGGCCAGGGAAATCCCTTAATACCTAGCATATAGTTGATGTCCAATAAACTTGTGCTGTAATCATTGATGAACATATTTTTAAATGCAAAAAAAATCAATTTATAATTTTAAAATATAAATATAGATAAGAGAAAATGTTTCCAATCCATAAAATACTTACTTCAGTCCTTTTTCCATGTCTGTCAGGAATTGGTTTCAGCACACACTCCCCCCAAACCAATATCTACAAATGCCCAAGTCCTTTTTATAAAATGGCATAATATTTGCATATAAACTATGTACTTTTTCCTGTATACTTTAAATCATCCCTAGATTACTTATAATACTCAATATAATGTAAATGTTATATAAATAGTTGTTATACTGAATTGTTTAGGGAATAATGACAAGAAATAAAGTCTGTACATGTTCAGTACAGACACAACTACATAACCTAACTACATAGTACATGTCAGCAACAACATAATTTTTTTTGGAATATTTTCAATCGGCAGTTGGTCATATTCATGGATGCAGAACCCACGGATATAGAGGGCTGACTATATAAACCATAAAGAGCTGACAAATCAAAAGAAACTGTTTACCTAATGTGACCACAATGTGATGAGTGATGAAGACTATTTCCTTTGAAATTCTATATTTAATTGTACAATAAAAATGCATAGGGTTATAAAATTTAATATACACTTTCTTATTTTAATAATAAATGCGAACTATTTAAACAGAGATTTGTTAGAGTTGCTTTTATATGGTTCTTTTAAATTTGCCTCTTATGTTAGGTCTGTTAATTGATTCAATAAGTTCCGCAAATCAAAAAATGGCCAATGAGAAGCTGAATTGTCAATTGCCTCTTAATTATAGTGATTTGGAGAAGTCTGGAAGATGACCCTGAGGGCACTTGGAAACACAGACTTTCTTTAGTGCATTGCTGTGGTTTTGTTAATGTGGCCTGTGGTTATTTAATTAATTAAGAAGAATAGTTTACATAAACAACAGGCTTTCTAAATAAAATATTTCCCATAATTCTAAAGGCAAGGATTTATTGCCTTTGTTTTTAAAGTCAGAACTGAACATAATAAAGTTCTTGTTAATAGTGTCCTAAAATTTCAATACTAGGGATGAAAGAATCTTATTTTTAGTCAAGCTCAGACATAAAATAGGAAACTCTGATGTCTTGTTTTCCAAAGATTTTCAGAAGATATACTTGTATGTGTATGTATGTGTGTCTGATAAAGGATCAGAAGGATATATATTTAGTGACAATGTATTCAATTATCTTGCCTTTGTTTTGTTATATCCTGCCTCTATAAGGGTATTCAAAATAAGATTTGTTCTCTTGTTCTACACTTGAGTTTATTTAATATGTATGGTAAATGTATCTACACATAAATGCTATAGTTTACTATATATAATTTTCATTTTTCCCATGTGACCTGCTTTAAAATAGTAGAACTTAAAGTATATTCATTTAAAAAAGTCTCCTCCAATAAGACATATTAAAATGTATATGCACATTTCTCATGGTGGCACTTGTGCAAGTGCCTTCAAATTTAAATATGTCAAAGTAATGATTATAGTAAAATGAAAACAAATTCAAGAATGGCTCTGAGAGGTTTATCCTTTTAAACTGCAAATTTCACTCTTTTACATAGGCAGGTTTAATTTCGAAGATTTTTACAGTGTAGGAATTAATTAATTAGTTAGTAATGCATGAAGCTAGTAGAGCATTATCAGCGCTACATCCCAGATGGAAATCTAGAACAAATGAGGAAACTTACATTTAACTTGACTCTTTTAAATTTGAAAACTTTAGGCTTTTCTTGTTGTCTTGTTACATTTTCATCATTTTATCCTCTGTCTTTGTTTGTCTCCTATTCCACCCCCACCAAACTACAGAATTTTTAGACTCTTGGGGGTAGAAAAGGAAGGTGACAACAATATGACAATGATAAATAATTTAATGGCCTTGATAAAGCTTATTTTAAAAACTAAAGTCATTCTTCACTGTGATAGCACATCATCTTGAATGGGCTGATAGTGTCCATTTGCTCAATTGCCTCCTTTATTAAAACAAATGGAAAGCTAGTGGTGTGAGGGAGTTAATGGCCCCAACCCCACATCCTCTCCTCCCCCTATACACACATACTACAGAAATCAAACAGTCTAAGCAATTTGTCCTTCCAGGTTACACTTATTACTATAAAAGCTAAATAACAGTGTGAGTTTAACCATCGCATATGTTCCTTTCTTTCACATCTATTCTTATCAAGCCATGATGCTAATTTGACAGGTGAAATCTACTTAATGCTATGAAGCATCATCACTGTTCTACCACTTGTGTTTTTTATGAACATCTTTATAGACAGGGAGCCAAAAAAAAAAAAAAATCGACAAATAAAAATCTGTGTTAATTAATTTTTTCTTTAATTTTAGGGCAAATTTTGAGCCTCTTCCATTCTGTGTCTCATTTACCAGTAGCAAATAAGGCAATGTGTTACAATGTAAGTATCACCGTTGCGGTGATGTGAAATCCGGCATTGCCCCAGCAGCTTAGGGGAGGAGGAGGTGGATAGTGGATGGTGGCGTTGTGTGTTGTTGTCCCTCGGTTCTTCCTCGCCGATGCAGCAAAGAATTACAGGTCTGCGAGACTGAAAAAAAAGTAAGATTTATCAAAAGTACATTTTAAAAGAAGATGGGCAGCGTTAAGGAGCGCTGCCATGCTGTGGAATCTAGGCAATAAAGAGATAAGATAGTAAGCTGTAAAGAAAGGGGCAGGTTTCCAACCAGAATGCTGTAACAATGCAGAAATGGGAAGGTCTGTTTATATCTGGGCCATGATGGGAGGTCCTAGATGATCCCTCTGTGAGGACACCTTGACTGACAGTTGGCTGCTATAAAACACTTTGACTAGTGCACATGTGCTCACCCAGAAGTCAGTCTGTTATAATTAGATTCATGAACTTCTAGGCATAGTCATGATATTATAATGATGGTATAATGAGGCTGAAGTTATGGACAGTACTTTCTGTGCACGCATTTGTAGCTGATTTAGCCAGCAGCTTTTATGGTCTTTGTGCTCTAGGATTTGGGGTAATTTATAACCCTAAAAAGGAGGTATTTCTGGGAGGCATTTAAGGAAGGTCTTCAAGGGAAGTTTCTGTGGTTACAGAGCTGGGCCTTGGCTCCTGTCGCTCATGCCTGACTAACTACCTAACCTAAGTATCAACTTTGTCTGTATTTAAGGAGTATTTTTTCTCCAAAAGATCTAAAATGGAGAAATGACAAACTTCCATTCTTAGGAATAGAAGATGAAATAGTAAATTCTTAAGAGTCTTACTTCAAATAATAGAAAGAGAAGCATAATCTGATGTGCCCATGTCTTGTCCTATCAGGTGAGTGCAGAGAATTATAAAGGAATCCTTAATAATAATCTAATTAAAATACCTACCTATTACAATAAGAAAAGTAGCTAAACTCCATCCCCAAATGAAGGAGACTGGATCAGAGGAGGTATCAGCCCACTGGTCCTATCACACCCACGCTTGGCTAGGGGGTAAAACAGATTACGACTGCTGTCAGGATAGCCTTTATCAGAGTATGAGTTCCAAATATAGAGCCAAGAGAATTGGATGCTGAAGGTATAATATCTAAAATAATCATAAATATTAAGTGGGGAATTTCCTTATTAAGGAGTCAAGAAGTCAAAAGGAGAGGAATAGAAGAACATGCTAACAAAAAAGTATCCTGAAAAATTCTAGAGTACTTATATTTCCCTTTTCAAAAAAACTAGGATTGGAGGGAAGGTTATGATGTACAGATCTGTAGTTATTTTCTAATAATAGTTTAGAAAAGTCTTAGTTTTACCTATAGTTTAATGGAATCAGTGAATAATTCTGCATTTGGAAATTTATTTTTATTATATGCATTTACTATGTCATTTAACAATTATTCACTATAGTTGCCACATTAGCTGCTGTAAATACAAGTGTGAATATGATGGGCAAGGTTCTTACTCTCACGGAGCTTCCAATTTAGTGTGGGAATGAGATAACTAGAGAAGCAACTACAGTGCAGTGCAACAAGTACAATTAAGTACAATTCATTGTAATAGAAGAACAGAGTGCTCATAGAAGCACAAATCAGAGATCTTAAACCAGGTTGTGGGAAGCATTGGTAGTGAGGACTTTTCTTCAATAATATGATATCTAAACTATACTCTGAGGAATGAGTAAAGTGTTAACTAGGTGGAAAGAAGAAAAAGGTTGCGTCAGAAAGAGTTTTGAATGGGTTGTTGATGATCGAAGAGGAAACAAGTTACATTCAGTGAAGAAAGTCATGGTGAATATGATTGAGACATGGAATTACAGGATGAATGGTGAGAGATGGAACAGGTATGATATGTATATTTAAATGTAAATTGTTATTTTGTGGTAGTGGCAGAATTGTGTGTGTGTAAGTTGATTATAACTCAGTCTGAGCACAATCTACTCTAGAAGTTCAACAAGATCCTAAGCCAGCAAGACAGAGAATTAGATGTTGAAATAAGGGGAAAATGCTGAAATAATCTCAGCCAGACCTTGGAGAGATCCTTTTATTTGCAATGTAAAGAATTTCACCATAAGCCTTCCCTCTACTTCCCTCTTCTCTTTGTCCTTCTCTCTGTTCATTTAGTACTTCTTAATTTGGTAGAATTTTCAAAATAAAATCAGCTGCAAAGACAGATTGATTGATTTTTCCCCAACCACCTAATTTACTATAATTCTTGATTTCCTCTGCAAATTTTAGCTTACTCTATGCAAATGTTTCAGTTTGAAGGTGGAAAATTTGTTTTCAGATGCTTTTCCCACATCTAAGTTTAAGCATTTGATTTCTAATATTACTGCCCAGTACTTTACTGATAGTCAGCTCCTCCCACAAGCAACAAAATCACAACTCTTTGGGATATAAATTGTAAAATTAATACAGTGAAAGCAACACCCGAATTATTTTCTATACATTCAGCACTTGGCATTTGTAGCATTTTCAAGCAAAGATTACATAAAAAGTGAGACACCACTTGGCAGTAGTTCCTGAAAGAAGACTGTTTAACTATTGTGCACTATTGTTTTTGTTTTCCTTCAGAATCTGGTGAATAATTATTTAGCAAAGTCAGCAGATTATATTCACAAAATTAACTAAAGCTAGGCTTTTCTCTTCACCCAACATTCTGATCAAATTTTACCAAGTGAATCTGGTCTTCCCATAGATGTGTATGCTGGCTAAATCTTATAGGAACATAGCCTTAAGTCTACTTTAATTGCTTTGTGATATTAAAAAAAGAAAAACAACTAGAATCTATTAGGCTGTTTTACTCATCACATGAACAACTAAATAGTTGTTAGAATCAAATGAAACAAAGGATAGAGAATAAGTTTTTTTTTTTTATTTTTTAGTTCAGGGCCTAGTCGTTCATATGTGCTACACATGTAGAAATGTATATTTGAACAACACCATTTCATTTTCTGATATCATTCTCAGTAGAGTGAGGCAAAAATGATAATTTCCTCAGTGGTCTGTAACTACTTTCCTAGAGGTAAGTAAATACAGTATAAATATAAGCTGTCAGTAGTATTTATTGGGTTACTCAGTTTCTCTTCTCTTAAAAAATATTCAGCTGTAATATCTGGATATAAATTGCAGTTCTTCAATTCACAGAGATAGATTTTGTGAAATAAAAAACTAAAAATTTAAATAAAAATACATTACTATCTTGAATTTCACGTGGAAACTATATAAAGAATGTTAAAGACAAAATAGTATCTCTATTTGAAAAGTATATCCAAATTTTCTTTCCTCTCATACATATACAAAATGTATCAAGTATTTATTATTATACCTAGGTTTAATTGATCAGGCCATCTAAAATATCAACCAACAAGGACTTGAGTAGTGTTTGCCAACTTGGCATGTATTCATAACTTTTCTTTCTTTCTTTTTTCTTTTTGTATTGAAAGGTTAAGAATTAGCATGCTGATTGCCCTTAGAAATCACCACTTTTTCAATTTATATCTATATGGTTGAGGTGAGCTTGAAGCTACCTAACAGCTTCACAGGTAAACATATGGCCAAAGCCAGGTCAATGGAACTCAATTCCAGGACTTGTATTGAAACAACTGGAAAAGAAATGTACTCTTTACTCTTTTGCTTCTCAGTTGTGAGAATGTGCAGCTAAAACTGTTTAGGGCTTCTAGAGTGGGAGAGCTTGTCTAGAAAGAGCCAATAAAGAAGAAATAAATAGCCATCAGAGGGAGAGAGATGATTTCCTTAAAATATTATTTTAGGACCCAGATCTAGCCATGCCTAAACTTTACCAACTTGTGTAAAATTTTCGTTCTTGCTTAAAGCAAGTAGATTTTTGTTGTTGTAACTAAAAAGCTTTAATTAATACACCAGTATCATTCTTATGAAATTGACCAGAAAATTCCTAAAAAGGACTGCTTTCTGCCAAATCCACTAAATAATCTCTCAGAAGTAGTTCTAAAAATCAGGATTACAGCAATGCATATTTTTATGAAGATTTTATGTGAAGCACTAATTTAGAATATAAGTTCAACTATGTGTGAGTCATATCTGGTTTATCTTTGTGTTCCTATTGCCTTGTATTCTGTCTAGCATATAATTAATACTCAATCATTATTAAATAAAGTGTCCAGAAGGTTCCATACATTAGTTGCAACAGACATACCAAAAGGTACAAAATCAGGTTAGTTTCCTTTGAGGAGAATGGAAATTATGTAATCAAATTAGTGAAATAATCTACATTTTGCTCTTGCCTATATTAAAAGATGTTCCCAAGAATTAATAAGGGTTACAGGTTGAAGTAATTTGGGAAATTGTCTACCATTATTTTAATTTTTAAAAACCTGAAAATACATGAATGCATTAAAGACGCCTAGAAGTCCTGCTGCTTGAGGAGTCAAGTCCAGGCTGCCAAATTTGCAGATGGAAACTTTTTAAAATGAAACAACTATTAATGTCTTACATGAGCATTATTATCACTATTAGAAAAGCTGCAGCATTGCATGGTAAAGGCAATACATTGGGATTGGACAAAAGGACTGAGGTGAGGTCATCAGAAAAGGATATCTGACATGGCTCTTGAGGCATTTTTGAGAGAGTGTCAGAAAGAGGAGGTATTTAGTGGTATTAGAGGCTAACGGCAAAGTGTGTGCAAAGCATATAATTCTGTCAGCACTATAGTACAGAGAAGGGCAAAGATTCTTGACACTAATTCTCAATATGGAATATCCTTGTCAGTGATAATTATTAACAATTTATTCTTTGTTTGCGTTATTTTATTCAATTCTTATGTCTATGAAAACTCTGATCCTTCCTTCCATCCTGTGATACCACCACCATTGTCAATAATAAATAATAATAATAATAATAATAATAATAATAATAATAATAATAATAGCAAAAGTGAAGATCCTACATGTCAGGGAGGTTTCTAAGGGCTTTGTGTGTTTAAATTCTTTAACTCTTACAACAGCCTTATAAAATAGAAACTATTATTATCCCTGTTCGGTACCAGGGTGTTAATGAAATACTTAGTATCTCATTGTACTGAGACTGAGAGATGTTAATTAGACACTCAAAATCATAAGGCAGCAGAGCCAGATCCAACAAGCCAAGACATCCGGTTCCAACACCTGCATTCTTTAATGTCATTTTTTACCACATGCCATACTAGCCTGTGTATGTGTACATGTGAAGAAACAGATATTTCCCCTACCCTGGTTGATTTACAATCTGTGAGGAATATTGACCAAAACAAAACAAGCAAACAAACAAACAAAAAGAAACTAATCTCAAATTAGGACTCCACTTCCCCTACCCATGCTCAATGAAATTTTTTGTTAGTGAAGCAAGTTGAGCACAAGGAAGAGAGATGATAGATGGTGATAACTAGTCAATACAAGGTCAATTGCTTTGTCATTTCTAATGTCAGAATTTATTTTTATGAGTTTTGAAATGTTTTACCTTGATTTTTTATGAAAACTGATTTTCTGTAGTTAATGTGATAAAATTTCTTTAAATATCCTCAATGATTGTAAAAAATAAGAAATAAAAGGGCCCATGAAGGAAGAGGAACTGGTAGTAGAGAAAGAAATGCTTGGGTAGAACCTGGAGACACAAAAGTGTGACAAAAAAGTAGGGAAAGGAAGTAAGAAGTAACCTCAGCAAGTGCTTACATTTTGCTTGGTAAGTCCCCGCCCCCCCACTGCTTCATCTCTTTTTCCTCCAGGACAGATAAAGAGAATTGGGGATGGAAGCCCAAATGCCTAAAGTTAAATAACCACTGAACTGGTCTCCAAACACTTACCACCCTTGCAAACGACATTAGTTTTACCTATCTCTTCCCTCCTTCTCTTTTCAGGTTCTGAAATAACCTTCCTCTTACCATTCTCAACAAAGCCCCCATTCCTTTAACGATTAACATGCATTACCCTGAAAAGTAAAACTTTTTTCTAGCTGCTAGTTTTAGTGCCTCTGGATACAGCAAAGTCTCCACTGGCTTGGTCATCTTTGCTTTTTCCCTTATTGGAGGAGATCATCGACTCCCATCTAGCCTCCTAATTAGTCCAAGAGTCTACTCCATCTATATTCTTTGTTTCCTAGGGACGAAAATCACAATAATGATTACTTAATCTCTTTTCCTTACAAGCATTGCTGAGGATAACACAAAGTATTGTCAGCGTAGTTTAGCTGTCGCAGCATTAAGACAAGGAATAATTAAGATAAACACAACCTTGTGAATTACTGTTTGAAAGCTTCAAATTTGAGTCATATCCATGCTAATCTAAGTTTAATATGGAAATATTTAACACTGTCCATGTATACTCTATCTTTATAGTCAGATATAAAGTATAGCCAGTAAGATAAAAATCTAAGAATAACAGAAACAACACTATTTAAGCAAATACAGAAGACCGTGGATCCTAACCACGAAAGTCACATTTCTTGATCAGAATCATTCATTCAATAGTCTAATACCTTTGAATACCTATGAAGTACCAGATATGTGCTAAGCATGAGCATGCATTAAAAATAAATTTCCCCTAATTAATTGAGGCTATTCAATCAATCTGAAATTCACGATCATATTCTCTGTCCCAGAGAGCACATCTTCAATGCTTATAAAAGAAACATCAACTTATCAAAAAAAGAAAGAAACCTAAACTTTAAAGAAGTCTCAAAGAAAATGAATATGATAGTTATTTAAAATTAAACTTAAAAGTTATTTCAAGAGAATAATTATAATAAAGTAGAATGACACTGTCCCAGTAAAAGATTAATCTTTCCTCCAGAAGAGCACTGGAAAACACCCAACTTAATCAAATAGGTTCACAACGAATTAGAAGGAATCAAGAGTAGAGTACCTGAGTAAGAAAAACTTATATTGACTTTTTAAATACTGCAATGAATAATCTAAGACTAGAATTGGATTGTTAGTGTCAGACTATTTAAATCTCATGACTGCTTTAATCTTCACTGAACAATTTACTTTCTTCAAACGTCATTCTCCAGATTTTATGATATAGAAGTAAACTTGTTCAAAATAACTTTTTAAGGGTCATAAGAAATGCATATTAAAAAACTAAGAGTCAATTCAACATTTAATCTCTTGGAAAATATACAAAATCTAATGATAGCATTGATAAATCTCCAGAATGATGTCAATAGATTATGTAAACCAACTAAGTTTAGCACAACATATTGGCCCTTTTTTTTTTTAATATTCAAGGCGACCATATAGAATTAACACCCATTACTCAAAGGATAAAAAAAAAATGACCAAAAGTGTGGCTGTTTAGCTACTCTTCAGCATATGACATTTTACAAAAAGAAGTATGAATATCCACGCAAACACACTAAGTCCATTGAGTAATTTAGGTCATAATAAATGAAGTATGTAAATATATTTTCCAGTGATGTACTTTGCAATGTTATCCAACTTACAGAGCACAGAGCATCACACATAAATGTTTGCAATCTCATTAATACATAAGTCTATTTTTTTCAGCAGAATTCTGAGTTTTAGAAAATCTTTCTAATTTCGAACAATAAAAAATAGACATTAATGTTACAAGAAAAGCTTTAGTAATATATCAACTCATCTGCTTCTCTTGGCCCATGAGTTTACAGTGTTTGCAGAGCCTTTCTATCAAGAGGAAAAAATAAATAGAAGTTCTTGAGATTTAAAAATTTTCCTCTAAAACTATGTTTTAAATTTTATGCATTTCTCCTGTGCATAAACATGGGGAAAATGCATTTAGAATAGGGAAAGAACTTAGAAATAATCCAATTCCAGGCTCTCATTTTAAAGATGAATAAATTCAGCACCAGATAACTTTCCAACAGAAATCCTTAGAAGCATTATGATCTTATTTCCTATGCGCCATTAATGAGGGAGTTTCTAACTCATGGTATCTTGTCACTTGTTATCATAAAATCCAACCTATTCCATCAGCTTGGATATTCTCTAGAAATTCTAGTTCCTCACAGAGTAATTTTCTTTCTATATTTACCATCTTGTTTTATGATATGTGAGGGAGTATGCTATATTCCATTGTCCTGATTTAAAAAAAAAATGTCAAGCAGCAGACATATTGTATATTGCAAACAGCCTCAGTAATATGTCTGGGAGACATTTGGTTTCTTATCAAAGACACAGTTCAAGACTCTAATTGTTTTTTTTTTTTTTGAGAAATAGATGGTAAATGACAAGATGATACCTAACCCTCATAACACAAAGTCATGAAATGTATTGATTTATCTCAAAACTGCTGCAGTTTCCATATTTCAGGGCTTTCAAGTAGTAGTGTACTCTCTGTATATCATGCACATTAGGTTTTATTAAAAATTCAATGAAATATTTATATCTCAGTTATAAATCCCTGATGGGTAGATGAATGCAATCAAGACAGTGATTTTTCCAATGTGAGTTTTATACATAGAACATTTTGTCATGGCAATGGATGTCTTTTAGTTTTAAAAAGATAACAATTGTTAAGTGTCCTACTTCTTACATGGGAATGACTTATTTGACCACTGTTTCAACTCTTCTTCTTTACTTCCACCCTAGCCCCATTCCCAACAGAAGAATAAAATTGTTTTATAAGAAAATTCCCAATGGGACTATTTCAAATTTCCCAGGGTAATTTTGAAAAAAAAAATTAAAATTTCCCTAGGTAATTCAGAAATAATTTCATAATAATGTATAATAAATTTCATGCAGATTTTAAAGTTATAATCCTTTCTATTAAAATTCCCAAGATAACATTTCTTACAGTAATTCTATTGTGTAAGTACAAAGGCAATTGTCAGAAATTCCAAATGATGTCGATATTTGAAGATAAAAATATATCTGTCGAGTTCCACCAGCAGGGCTGCCATCTTGCTAATCTCCAGGGCCAGCATTCACAGAGAAAAGAAAGTGAATGGTAATAAAAATGTTGAGACCCAGGCCAAGACACTCTCCTCCTGAAAGAGTCACAATTACATGATTCAGCCATAGGTTTAAAATTATTTAAATTATTATATCTTTCTAAAAAGTGTCTAGAATTTAAGAGGGTTTGTATGTGTGTGTGTGTGTGTGTGTGTGTATGTGTGTGTGTGTGTGTGTGTGTGTGTGTCCCTGCCTGAATATCGATAAAACTGGAATAAAACTTACTTCTGAACCATTTTTTAAATTTTACAGTAAATATCAGTGTTTGACAGGAGAAAATTTTACAAGATCTCCTGTAAGTACTTCTAACAATATTCAGTAATATAGACATTCAGACAAATAATAAAATCTAAAAGAAAAGAAGTAAACTCAATATGCTTTTCTAAATTATTTGAGTTTCTTCATGAAACCTAAGTTTACAATATCACTACCAAAGCCTGGTTTAAGAAAGGCAAGGGTAGTGGAGTGACTAATTTGATCTCTAACTTCCTGTCCCTCCTTCTGGATCTTTCTGCTGATAATCTTTTTTTTTCTTCTAGATTTAAAATGTTAATAGTCATCTAACAATAGTTAGACCTTGAATTATATCTTTTGCCAATTTACAGTGCTATTTAGAAATTTTAAGTCAAAAATCATTCACACACGAACAGGGATTTAAAATACTATCATTAGGATTCTCTATCTTCCATTTGTAGAAAAAGTAATGTCTTCCAAAATAAATAATGTTAAGATGTGATAACCCCGTTGCTCTCTCTTATAGCATACTTCAATTTTTCAAGTGCATTTCAGTAAGTGGGTTTTTTTTATGTTTTTGCGAAACATTCACCATAATCCCCATATTATTAATCTGCCTTTACATTTTTATAAGGTTTAACCTGAATAACTCTTAAAGAAGGACTAAGCAAACAAATTAAGCCACCAATACAGCAATAACTTGATGTATGAAACTTCGAAGAACACAGGATTTTAACTGATGACATTCCAAGACACAAAGAATATCTCCTATCCATTGTTTCTTTATGTAATCCTAGTCTTGAATTTTTTAAATTTGTGTTAAGATTAAGGGAGATAAAGAACAATGAGGAAGGAGATAATCTCATATAATTGTCATCAGTATAGATAGACATAGTAAGCCTGTTTAAAGTGGGGTGTGTTCAATACCCTAGGAAAGAAAATTCAAATCAGATAACTTTTATATCACAATTTTAAAAAATCAATTTACAGAAGAAATATGGGAGGACAAAGGGAAACTATTAAAAAATTATTGAGACAGTAAAACTCACCCTCTTTCAATAATAGTTTTACCATCTTTTATTCTTTAAACTTCCAAGGAATTGAAGTCCGTTCAAAGTGAAGCCAAATATTGTGTATCAGCCTGTCCCTAGGTTATTCTACCATTACAATCATGTCATGGCAGGACAGTGAAGGTCTGACATTGGCTGTTTTTCCTCAAGAGCCATGCTTACCCTTTGTAAATGTTGTTGATGTAATTGTCCTTCTTTGTACTTCTCCCATTTCCCCTTGAACCTGCATTATAGATTAAAATGATTTCATCTCAAGTCTCGCCTTTCTAAGCAGACTCCTCACAGATTAATTCTAGACACAACAGACTACTAGCTGAAACCTTGAAATTAAACTTGAAAGTGGTGAGCGAAATGTATAGGAATTCCAGATTTTTCATTTCTCTTTGTTTTTCTCTTTTTGTCTAAAAGAGGAGTGAATTCTCAAACTTCCTTCATCCAATGCTGGCAATGAACATGTATTAGAATTTCTCTAAAAACATGAAATCACAACTCCTAAATAATTCAAGATTAAAGTTTCTTAAATCTGATGATCTTTGATGCATTTATTAGTTAATGGTTGCATTACAAGATATCTCTTTTAGTCTACTAATTATCTCAAGTCTAGCAGAATCTTTTAATCTAAAGAAACGTGTGGTTGCTGCTTCACGAATGGTTTTCTGGAGGTCAGAACAAGGAAAGTATACTTGCTGGAAGGATGCTTGATTGTTATTTGTTTAGCTTAATGGATAATGAAACTTTAGAATATGAAAGCAATTCCTGCATTCATTTCTCAGCATTCACTGCTGCCAGAAAATTGGTGGGAAATTTGGCTGTTAGGACAGCCAGTATTTTCCTGGATAATTTCCAAATTTTAGATGAATTGTTATTAAAAGTAAAGTCTGTCTGGTTTACATAGACATATAATTTCTGATTATACATTTAGGAGAAGAATTCCAAAGAATTGTATGACCTTTCTGAATATTCAGCTACTTTTTCAATTTAGCCATCTTAGGCAGAAGCTAAATGAAATAAATTTGTTTTTTCTGAAAGTTTCCTTTAATATACATCATATATCATAAATGTGTATATAAAAATATATACATGTTTAAATGTGAATGTGGAACAAAGATAAATTCATGATAGTAGCGTTAACTAGATAAAGGAAAATAGCTTTCCATAAATTAAAACATTTTTGAGTTCTGTGTATTTTTTTTATACCTTCAGTATTTTCAAAGTTTTAACATACTAACTCTAAAGCACAGTGCCAGACTTTGCAAAGAGCAGAAAGACATGTTAAGTATAATGCCTAGCTTCAAACATCTCACATTCTGTAAAAACAAAACAAAACAAAACAAACAAAACAAAACAAAACTATTATTCGGAAGAACAATGACTTTCAGTTAGGAGACCTAAGGTCATCAAGGCATATTTTGTGACTGAGCCATAAAGAATATAAAGACTTTTAATAGGCAGAAATCTCAGTGGGTAGCATTCTAGGTGAAGAAAGGAGCAGGAACAAAGGTAAAAGAGAAGGGATGCACATAAAATAGTAAGTAGTCAAGTTCAAATTCCAAAGCCTGACATATGACATTGTTCAGGTTAGCTATTGCTGCGTACTATGTAACAAGTTACCCAAAAACTCAATAGCTTAAAACACAAATCATTTCATTGTCTATTAAGGTTTCTGTGGGTCAGGAATTGGGGGAAGGACTTAGCTTGACAGTGCAGGTTTAAGGTCTCCCATAAAGTGGCAGTCAGACAGTAGCTGGGGCTGGAAAAGTAGGAGGCTAGAGCAGCTGAATGCTGACTGAATATCTGTCTCTCCTTACGTAGTCTCAGGTCCTTTCCATGTAGTCATTCCATAGGGGCTAGTTTGGGCTACCTCACAGAATGGTGGCCAGTGGGCAGTCAGATGGCTTATAGAGTGGCTGAAGGCTCCGAGAGCAATCATGCTAGAGTATTGTGTGGAAGTTGGCTCACCTTTTGTGATTTGTCTAAGAAGTCCTGCAGAAATCCTGCATGTTACTTATGCCACATTCCATTATTTACAAGCAGATCACAAATATTCCTAAATTCTAAGGGAAAAGGAATTAGAGTCCCTTTCTTGATGGAAGAGTGGCAAGGTTCTCTAAGAGTACGTGAGACAGGAAATAGTGTTATTGTCCTGGGAAAATACAGTCTGTTACAGACATTACTCATGACCTGACCCTAGTTAATCTTTTCCAGGTTTAATTCTTTCTCTTTCTTCAGATAAAAACTTCCATCTTCTATCATAGGGAACTATTTGGAATTCTAAGATATTGTTATGTTTTTGCATATTTCCCTGCCATTGAGATCATGTTGCTCTGCATGAATTACCCTCTCTTTGTGTATGTACCCAGCAAAATCCTTTTTGGCTTCACAACCTCTGGGCCACAGACTTTTATGTTTTATATATGTATATCTATAATATAAAATTTAATATTTTAACCATTAAGTGTACAATGCAGTGGCATTAAGTACATTCACATCATTGTATAACCATCACTACCTTCCATTCCAGAGCTTTTTCAACCCAAAGAGAAAACTTGGTACCTATTAAACAATAATTCCACACCCCACCCAACAGTCCCTGGTAACCACTAGTCTACTTTCTAGTTTTATGAATTAACTATTTTAAGTACTTAATAATTGCAATCATAAGATATTTGTCCTTCCGTCTGGCTTATTTCACTTATCATGTGAAATTTTAAGACCCACTCATATTGTAGCATGTATCAGAATTTCATTCTTTGAAGGCTGAATAATATTTTGTTGAAAGTATAGACTACATTTTATTTATCCATGTATCCATTGATCTGCATTTGGGTTGTTTCCATCTTTTGGCTATTATGAATAATGCTGCTGTGAACATTGGTGTACTGCAGAAGTATTGTACATTAATTCTCTGAGGAAATACATTGTATTATAAGCATTTCCCTACATCCCTGTTTGAGCAGCATTTAAATCAACCAAACTCCTTATATTTTATGTTTAAAACTTTGAATTATTAATTTATACATCTCTATAACCTAGAACACCATAGGTGTTCGATAAATATTGTATATTATACAGTAAATAATTGAGATAATTTCCACAGCATAAGACCCATTTGTGGCCTTCAATCCCTTTTTGCCAAAGGCTTTCTCACTTATTTTAACTGAATTGGAAATCTTTATTTAATAGAGAGATCAGAATGTATTAAATGCTATAATATAAACACAGCTATAAGAAGGCCTGATTGCAGGAGCTCACATTTTTACATTGAGATTTAATTTCTTGATATGGTTTAAAAGAAAAAACAGATATTCACAGAAAGCAAGAGTAGATTTATTTTCTGATATGTTTAAAATACTATGGCTTTCTGGAAATTAGATTATGATGCACTAAACTCTTAAGCTACATAAATGTAATTTGTCCTTTTCCCCATAAATATATATATTATAGTAATTTATATTATGTTTAAGAAGGCCATTCATTACTGTTTAGGCTGTAAGCATAGGTACTTTGAATTTAAAAGTTGTACCATAATTGAATTCCAATATTAATAGCTGATCTCTATATCTTATATAGCTATATCTTATAGCTATATCTGATATAGAAAATAGCTATATCTTATATAGAAATAGAGGCAAATATTAGCTAAGAACTGAGGAGAAATTATTGTGATGGCTGTAGAATAATCTGTAATGTACTGATAAATAACAAAAATAACTGGAAATCACCACTTCACAGGGTTTTTAGAGTCCAGAGCTCAACAAACTCAAGGTTTTATTCATAAGTAAAATACATGGTGGAGAATGAAGGAAGTATATGCTTTCTAATGGATTTGCTGAATGGGGAGGGAAAATATCATCAAGTAAAGTTTTATAATATTATTTGTTCTCTGAGTTTCTGAGCTATGTTGATGAAAATATTCTGGTAATCCATTATATAAAAAATATAACAACTAAAAAGAGATGGCAGTTTGAAAACTTTCTGATCCTCACATTAATTTTCAAAGCACTTATATGCATTTTTTATTTGTTTCTATACTTGTATACCCAGCCCCTGGTTGACAGCCTGACAAATCAAAGGTATTTAATCAAGGTATAAATCATTTATGAATGCTTCAATCTCAAATTTAATTTTTTATAATAGACATCTTATTATTTACAGAATTGAAAAACCAAAATTACTTAAATGTCGAACAATAGAGAGTGTCTAAATGAATTATTGTATGTACATAAGCTAAAATATTGTGAGATCATTAAAAATACGTTCTTGAAAAATTTTAACAATGTACAAAATTATCCAAAAGACAATAATAACTGAAGAAAATTATAATGGCTCTAACTTTATTTTAAAATACTATGTATACACACACGGACATATATACACATAGAAACACACACAAATGCTTTGAATATATGCTGATATATATAAAAATATTTTCCATATTTGTGTGTTTGTATATACATATATTTTCCACTTATATCTGGACATGTTTTACCTGTATAATTACAAAATTAAAGCTCTTTGTCATAATATCATTTCATGTAATCAATTCTCAGATATATGAGTAATATATCATTACCATTATTTTATTTGCCAATGAGAAAAAAGAATGGTAATGTATTTATGTCAAAACATAAATCCTCTATATGAGATATCTGTGGAAGAGCATCTTTTCAATGACATTCTTAAAATAGACATAACAAAACTAAAATTTCAGACAGATAGATTTTCCTTTTAATCACTTGGAGAAACCTAAATTACTTTAAAAAGGTATCAGTTCTTGAGGAAAAGAAAGTTTGCAATATTGAAAACAAAATTACTTGAAATTTAAAAATAAACCCATTACCTGATTTCTAGCAGACCATCAGCATAAAGCACATCTGAATTACTATTAAATGTGTTTTTACAATGGAAGTTATGATGTTTCATAAGGAAATTATCATAAGGAAATTATCTGTCAGGCTTGAATATTTTAAATATTCTGTTTATGAGATTCTCATTTAGACTAATCACAAAACTAAAGAATTACTGTTTTCTTGTAATAGTGAAGAAATGAACAAAGCAACCCCGTATAAGTTATGGAACAAAGTAACTTAATGAAAGTATATATGAAATTTTACTTGACAAAACTGATTTAGGCTAAATAAATCTTACTGCAAACCATTATCTATAGGTAATAACAAAAAACAATACAAATAATGTGGCAATATGCTTTTACTGGAGTGTAGGCCACTAATTTTATTACGTAAAAAGAACATGACACTTCTGTTTGTGATAGTTTGATGGATTAACTTGTGCCCCTGAAAACAATTATATATCCTGGGAGCCTGAGTGAAATTTATATTGTATTTACTTGTAAAAATAAATATAAAATTAAAAAGACTTAGTCTATACTCTTTCTAATTAGAAATGTGTAATGAAAAATAAAATGTCACTCTAATCTTTCTAAATATCTTTGAAAATTAGAATGAAAAAGCAATAGTAAAATTAAGAGTCATTAGAGGGATCTACATTTGTTGTTTAAAAGTAATGTAATTATAGAAACCATGATTATTATCTATTTTTAAAGTTCCTCATAATGCTATTATAGTTTCTTCATTCTGTCCATCCATTGAAATAAACATTTTTATCACTTTTTAAATAAGAGTTGTTTTTTAGGGGAAGATGAAAACTTAAATGATAATTATATTCTTTATGTATATAATTTCATTATACAGACAGGCATAACATGTTTAGTTATATCAAAAGACCACAAAATAGATCTCTACATTTTGATATATAAGATTATGAAGCTACTTAGTGTTTATCTTCATAATTTTTCATAAACTTATTAAACACTCACCAAAGGACTATTTTAGTACAATTTTACATATACGTCTTGGATCATTAGATTTTATCCCTAGATTTACATCATTCTATAGAAAAAGTTTCATGCTGATCTGTTGTACTGACAAGGGCAAAGGAAATCAATATCAGCCAAAGTACAACATTCACAAAGAGTTTAAAAAGAATAATACTGCTAAACTAGTCATCATCTATTAAGTTTTACCATTTTTAAATGAAAAGAAAGGGTGGGAAGGGAAAGCCAGGGTGTTGATGAACCAGAATCTTAGCTTTTCATAGCATTATCACCAACAATACTGAAATATGTCAAACTGTACGTGAAAATGAAAACCAGTGACAATGAAAGCATTCAGCTTGAAAGATATATTACCTCTTTCCCATGTTACACTTCAGAAACAATACAAAACATGATTACTAGTCCCAGAGGAAGGAAGGACTCTTTACAAGTGATATTATCATTTCAAAATATCTTTGTAAAAAAGCAGAGCTAAATAAAGACTCTGAAACATCAAAACTTTTGAGACAGAGCTGGAATTTTTGTAGAGATATATTCCTGGATAGAAGAATGGCAGACAGGAGTGGAAAGGAGTCAGTTTGTACATCGTGGTTCATGTTTAGTTGGAAAACAGTCAAGAGAATTTTAAAAATGTGAATATAAATGCTGTATTTGTATTATTACCATGAGCAGTGTGAGTTTTATCAATCATAAAATATAAATCAAATGTATGTTACCGTCAGAGGATCCAGTCTCTCCCATAGAAAGTGCTCATTCAGAGACTGAAGAGCTAAATGTCTACTAGTCAGTTGAAAATTAGCACGCAACTTACTTGGTGAGAAGGTTCCATTTCTGACCTGCGTTGGCCATTTTCTAAGACTTCCAGAAGGCTAAATGGGAAAGGAGAATACTACATTACAAATTCCACTTTTCTTTACTTTTTTTCTTCAAGCACTATGCAGTATGAACTTGTTTCTCTAAAAGTGAAAAATTTCCTATGAACTAAGGACAAAAGTTCAACTTTTTAATGAACTGTTTGGTATGCTCAGGCTGCAATAACAAAACATCATAGACTGGATGGTATTGCTTGCATTCATTCTCTCAAAGTTCTAGAGGGTAGAAGTTCCAGATCAAGGTCCAGCAAGCTTAGTTTGGGATAAGAGCTCTCCTCCTGGCTTACAGATGGTTACTTTCTTGCTGTGTCCTCACAAGGCAGAGGGGAAGGTGGGGGAGGGGAAATAGTAAGAGCATATTCTCTTGTGTTTCTTCTTATAGGAACACTAATCCTATTGATCAGGGCTCCACCCTTATGACTTCATTTAACCTTATTTACTTCCTAAAGACCCTGGGTCCAAATGCAGTCACACTGGTGACTAAAGCTTCCACACATGAATTTTGAGGAGACACAATTCAGTCCTTAGCATAAACGAAGTAAAGGTTGTATAACCTAGCCTAATAAAGCTAAAATAAGATGAGGGAGATTATCAGTTCAAAATCATTTAAACTAATTTGAGTTCTTCAAAGCAATTTTATTGTATTGATTTTAGTTGAATGATTCCTCCCCCTACTCTCACCATTACTAGATATAATATTTTTTCCAATTTGAGTAGTCACTAAATGAAGATCATTCATGTGTGCATACATTCAAACATGTGTGTTCTAAACTACTTTTCATAGTCATCACCTTTTTGGAACAATTATTAGTGCTTAAGAAATATAATATATTTTTATTTTTATGTACTGTCACATCTTTAACAATTTTATTTAGAATATTTGCAGAAGAAAATTTGTGATACATTCCAGAGCTAAGATACTGGACTAAACTTTGCTGAAAGTCCTCTAGTACCCACCTTCAGCCAAGATGTCCAAATGATCACACTTACAAACTATTTTATTGTGTTTTTGATTCTTCCTTATATGACTACAAGAGATTATGTCTATAAAAGTTGAGTAAATAAACACCAAATTATTTTCTAGTGAACACAACAGAGTATATAACTAGCATTATATAAAAAAAAAAATTCCTAAATTCAAAACTTATAGTTTAGTGAGGAAACTTTTAAAATTATTAAGAAAATTGGTGATAGTATAGAGATATATAACTATTTTTAAAATTCTAGATAGATATAATTTTTTTTAATAAATATCTCCTGTGTGCCTAATCCTTCTTACAATTTCCCCATTTTAACATGCATAAAGGTAACATTCATACAGCTAACTTTACTGTTTCCCAAAAGAATATTTCTAATGACTTACCGACTTGGAATAGGTTTCAAGGAAGTAAGAATGATATGATACGAATCTTTTTTTTTCTCTGTCACACCCACCACAGGCAGATTTTGACATAGAGGCACTTCCAAACATTGAGACTGTTTCAATGAACCTCTTTCTGATGTGCTGGTGCCAAGTGGATGTCAGGAGAGTAATAGCTGTTGTCTGTATGTTCTTCCTCAAGAGATGTACTTTTTGACAGAAAACATGGTAGGCCTACAATGGGAGGAATTATTCACAAGTCAATGTTTCATTTAATTCCCTCACACAATTTTGTCTATAGTCTACAAATTCAACCATTACACTTACAGTCGAGCAATGCTGACTTCTTTGCATTTAAAACCCAAGTTTTACAACTACTTTTTAAAATATTTGGCAGTATCTACTAAAGCTGAACCTGTGCTAACTCTATGGCACTGAAAATGGCAAGTACTAAAATGTCCATAGCAGCAGAATGCTCAATAGGCCCAAACTGGTAGCTTTCACGATGTTCTATTTTACCCATCAGCTGTAGAATGGATAATTACACTGTCGCATGTCCACAGAATAGAATACTATAAGATGAGAATGAATGAATTACAAATATATTTTAAAAATACAAATGAATCTCACAGGCAGAAAACAGAAATCTGAACCAAGAGTCCAAACTGTATAATTTCATTTATGTAAAGTTCAAAAAATGGCAAGATAATCTATAGTATTAAAAGACAGCAGAGTGGTTACACTTGGGGTGGGGTTAGAGACTGGAAGGAGCATGAGAGGGCTTCTGGGGTGCTGATAGTGATGATTTATCTTGGCGCTATATTACCTGGCCTATATTACTGTCAGCTTGTGAAAAGTCAATGAGCTGTAGACTTATGATTTGTGCACTTTTCTACATGTATGTTATGATTCAATTAAAAAGTTAAAACAAAACAATTCAAATGCACAGTATCCTCAAGGACGAGTATGGGCAGGGGTGGTTAAAGTAGGTTGAAATGAAATAAGCTCAGTTTAAATTTTGTGAACAGTAATGTTTTTAAGCATCTGGCTTATATTTTGTATGGATGCAAATTATTTTAAAATGAAAATATCAGAACCAAGGATTTAGCATTATATAACTAAATCATACCTTCTCAATTGACAGTTTTATCCATCAATCTTTTATTTTTCCAAGAGTACTGTAGCAATGTTCTTTATGAAATTACTTATTCTTGTCTTGATTTCTGTTTCTTGTTTATTCATTGTCTCACTTCCGTTTCTGTTATCTCAGCTTCAGATTTCAGTAATTGATTTTTAAAAAAATTTTGGCTTCTTTAAAACTAATCTAAAATATATTCCTAAGTAGAAAACAAAATATACAGCATGTGACTCAAATTCAAAAATTCTAAGCAACCGTCAAAATCAACAATCACCACTGTTTCCCACTTGCATAAACTAGATAACAGATGCATTTCATCTATCTTCCTTATCCACATTCTATCAAATTTATATTTCTACACCCAGTACAATTCATAAACAGTCGAAAAATTAAGATGACATAAACAGTCCTCAAATTAAATTTGGGCATTATAAACAGAAGGAGCCAGTGTAGTCTGTCGAATAATTTTTTGACTTGTTTAAGTTCCACATGAAACAATCTCAAGAGGAGCCTATTTGGCTTCTCTGAGTCTCATTGGTTAAAGATAAAGGTAGTGGTTATGGATGCAAGTTCTAGAGCATGCTACTCGGAAAACTTCAGTTAATTCTTCTATTACAGAGCAGTGAAAAGTTCATGGCAGTGCTTAATAGAGTGAAGGGGCCATTCGATATGCATAAATTTCCTGGATATATTTTGGACCAGAGTGTGAGTTTGATCAGTCTTTAAGTCTGTATTATTTTCTCTTCTTTATTTCTGTATTCCTACAGCCCAGCATAGTGTGTATATTATAAACTGGCAATGCAAACATTTTTTGACAATATGCATGCAAAACTTGAACAATGAATGGAGCCAAAGGAATTCGAGAGTGGGTAATTCGCTCTGGGCCTAATGAGCAGAACTGTGAATGGCCACGAGAGTTAGAGACATGTGGGCGTGCATTAGCAGATACTTAATGAGCAGTTTAATTACCATGCTTTTGAGTCTGGCCTATATCACAATGCATTATTGTGAGGTTATAAATTATTTATATGGCTTAAACATATGTATCTGCTTTCATCCTCTTTTTTCACTAAGTACTTTGTATTAACTAGCATCTTGACAAAAAAATACAATTATGTGTATTTCCTCAAGATAAGGGAGAAAATATATCTCAAATGGAAAAATCAATTTGTTAAATCTATATTTTTCATGTTATAAAGTATTTTCACTTTGAGAATTACCAGGATTAATTGCCCTCATTTGTTCTCCATGTGGCAGTATTCAGACCTTCCAATAGATGTATTCCCCCTGCTCCCAATGAGTGAACCATAATTTCTTAAAGCTCCTTTTGGAAACATTCCCAGATGTAAGTAAATATGTTGAAAATAATAGAACTGAGAAAATAATGTTTTTCAAAGGGAAATTTCATAAAGGCAACTTTTAGATGGAAACTAATTTTTGTTGAATTAAAGAAGAATGCATTACCAGGGGCCTATGAAATACTAGCACGATGAATGGTAGGTAGTGAATGAGTACGTGGCTCATCAAGACTGCAGCAGGAACTTCAAACAGCACTTTGAAGATGGAAGTGGGTGTAATTCTACAAAGTTCCTAAAAATAAACACACTCGGGTCCTTTGTATGGGCCTGAGCAGCATTACTCTTAGTAAAAATGTAGGTGAACTGGGATCCATCAACTTATAGCCACAATTAAAAGAAAAAAGATTTTGTTAATGGATATAGGTGCCAGAAAGATTGCGTGAGATTATAGTTAACTTCTTAAGAAAGATAGGCAGGATGTTAGTTAATGTGGTAGGTTCAGTTCTAAAGTTGTGACAAAAGCAATATACAGTCAAAATAGCAAAAGACTTTGTGACCTTTTCTTTTTTAATTTGAGGATAACGGTTTTCCTGAGTGCTGAAAGTCAAAGGAAAACATTAAGATAAAGTCTTTATTTGTCACAGCCCACTCTTTTTGTGTGAAGCATTGGCAAAATGGTCAAAATGTGTCCAGGAAATTTCTTTTGTGCATATATTTAATGGCTACTTTACTCTCTACCTTTTGAATGCACCATGTTAAGAAGACCAAAAAAGCCATCAGAGTTTGAGCCACATAGCTTCAGATTGTTCCACAGCCATGCATTAAATACTCCTCTATATCAAATAATTTGTGACAAGAGATGATGGATGTGCCATAGTAGGAAAACAACTAAGAGTATGCAGTTACTGAGAGTTTGCCAGTCACACAAATATATAAACTTAATCAGCCCCTCATCCAATATCTGTTCAGCACCCATTACGTAAGGAGCTGTGGAAAGTTTCTAAAGTTATAGAAAAAAAAAAAGAAAATGACTGACTTTGTACTCAGTGAGCTCAGGACATAACATTATAGTAGAGCCATACTCACTATGTAGGAAATTATATATATAAATGAGTAACCAAGCAAATACCATGAGCCCTTTTTAAGAGGAAAAATACACATTTGCATAGATATCCATATAACTCCACATGTAATTTTGGGAGTCCACACATCACTAAAGCCTATCCATGAGCCCAGGAATTCATGAATCATAGGTTACAACTACTGCTTGGATGGTCCTTCCATAATTAACTATCATGATTCTTCATTTCATAGCTGCCTGACATACTGAAGAAATTTTTTACTATCACATTGTACTAGTTATATGGGTAATAAACCTTAACAATTCCATTAGTTAACAGCTAAAAAGACAAAAAATTAATATGTCACATAGTTTCTGAGGGTCAGGAATCTTGGAGTGGCTGAGCTCAGTGGTTCTGGTGCAAGGTCTTTCAAGAGGTTGGAGGCAAGATGTTGGCTGGTCCTGCAGTCATCTTGGGGTTTGATTGAGTCAGGAATATCTACTTTCTGGCTCATCCACATGGCTAATGGCAAGAGGTCTCAGTTCCTCGCAGGCTGTTGCTGCCATCCTCACTTCTTTATCACATGGGCCTCTTTATAAAACTGCTCTGACATAGTAGCTGTTTCTCCCAAGAGGAACAAAACCAGAGTGAAGAGCAAGCCACAGTACCATTTATGACTTATCCTCAAAAGTAAAATAATTTGTTTTAGTCTATTTGTCACAAACACCAACCTGATACAGTGTGCTAGAGGATTTCACAAGGACATGAATACCAAGTGAAGGGGATCATTGGGGATCATCTTGAAAATTGGCTACCACAATATTAAAACTAGAATAATGAAAATTACATTGAAGTGGTCAAGGTTCTTGGAGCATAGTCCAATTTCTAAAATTAGTTAAGAGTAAGATATTAACCAAGTTGATCACCTTTCATATGTAAGGAGAGACTTTGGTCGATAAACTCCCAGATCTCTTCCAGCTTGAATATGATGCGATTAGATGACCTTCCCATTTTAATTTCAATGACTAGTAGTTATATAGCTATTAGGAAGGTATTCCTAAGACTCTGTCAAAGCTAGCGTCAAGTCAATCAATAAATACTCTCAATTTAGGCACTCAGGAAGACACAATTTATCTTACCATATTATAAAAAGTAATGATTATTGAAGTTACTGCTAACCACAAATATATTGTTTTTACTTTGAATTTTCATATCTACTTGGTGATTATTAGTAAAATTGCAAAGGAACAAATTGTCAACAATGTCCTTCAAAAAATTTAGTGTTGTTGAACATGTAGAATTTTGTTCATAAAAGCTGGAGTGTATTAGGTATCTCCAGCTTATAGACAACTCCTAACACAAGGCCTATAAAGTTTTCTGAAATCTATTTCATGTTGGGTATGTTGTCATCATGAAGCAATAGTTCATGAACAAGTGCCTCAAGGACTTTTGAGGAGGATTGCAAGTTATTGAAGTAGAAAAGCCTTTTAGGAGATCAAAATATATCCTAATATCAACCCCGAAGTCCCTTGTTGCATAGTCAAGCATGGCTGCATAAAATAGATTGAATAAAACTGGAACCATCAGATAGTTCTGCTTCCCAGGATTAGTGATGGATGGCTCTGGCCAGATGCCATCAACACTAACTTGACCAGTCATTTCATCATGAAAGTTTCAAGCAGTTGGTAAACTTCTCTGGCAAACCAACCTATATTGTATTTGTCAGAGCAGAGATTCTTTGCTGTCAGCAAAAGTTGTGGTAGATTAATAATTGCAATGTTGACAGCTAAAGGATGTAACATTCTTGTTCATTGTAAGATGGTATCACTGGAAAATAAGTGACATAGCCTTAAAAATTATAATGTGAGCTATTCTTGATTTTTTCAAGAACAATTCAAATCAGTAAAATACACTCATCATTCAATGTGATTCAACAAATATTTAATGAGGAGACTTCAGTAAATAAGATCACCAAGATCTTTGCCCTCAGGTAGCTTACCATTTAACCTTTGAAGGGAAATAAAATGTAAACATTTATAAGGTTGATGAATAAGAACTACCATAAACAGTATTCATAATTGTAATGAAAGCCTTTCTTAGGGCTCATTATTAAAAATTTGACAACTAACTACTATCTCATCCTCTCTCTCTCTTTCTCTCTCTCCTCCCTTTTCTCCTTCTTCTTCTCCTCCTTCTCTTCCTTCTCCCTCTCTTACTCCCACCCCACCATTTTTTGCTCTTCCTTCCTAAACCATATATCTTTGCTGAAACCAGTCTCTGCCCTTTTCTACCTTGTCCCTGGCTCAGGAGACTGACCCTGAATGGACTACACCAATAGACTTCCCTGCCCTCTAGTTTCTGTTGGGTTTAGCCAATGGGGAGCCACACCAGCAGTAGAAAGGGAGCAAATCGAGCTCAGGATATTTTTTCTCCTGGCTCCTTACTTCACTGAGTTATCTCCAGTTGGCCAAGTCCCTTGACCAATGAGTCACAAAGTTTCTTCCTTTATGCCTTTATGCCTAGTATAGTAACAGATCCAGAGTACTGCACACTACCCCTGTGGTTTCTGTACACATACAGATTATATCTTTGAACATAATTATTTTACCAACCTCCTCTTGCATTGTCCTAATTTGAATATTACACTTTATCTATGAGAAATCTTCACCCTTATATTAGTTTTGCCTCTAGGTCATTTTCCTTTTCTTCAGAAAAGATCTAATTTCAGAGATAAAAGAAAACAGACAAACCAAACAAAAAACTAGGCTCTGCAAGCAAGCGTTTGCCTGAGACTTGTCATTTGTCTCACTGGTTAGTGGTTTCTTTAATTTTTGCTTCTGCTTCTTTGTTTTTGCTTCGGTGAGGACTGGCAGAAGGAACTGACTTCAGAGCACCAGTGAAGGGGAAGAGGCAAAGGGGAATACAGAGTAAATAAGATCAGTACTAGAGTTGTAGTTATGCCATAAGAATTAATTCCTACTATATTGATAAAGATTTCTGTAACTGAGGAAATTAAAACTTGGAGCAGAGGAGGAGAAAATGTAGAGCAACTGTAAGGGGACAGGTAAATTCTATGAATGCAGCAAGAGAGGAGAGCCCTTTTCCACAGTTGAAACTGATAAATTAGGGCTTACTTCACTTTAATAAGACAATTAATCATTGGATTCATTTGGGGAGAAAACTAAAAAATAATTACAATAATTATTTAAAGTAATTTATAACATTTCTATTTTAATTTCCTTTCAGTAGGACATTACTGCATACAGTGCAGAACATTACATCATTAAAATGCTGAATGATAAATTTTTATAAGAAGACATATTTTTAATTCTAGTAAACCTACCCACGCACACATAGAAGATAATGCAATTTCATGTAAGTCTATTTACTCATTGTGCAAAAGTCATTAGTGCCCACTGGTAAATAAATCTATGTGCATTTTACACATATGTTGGAATTTCACATCTAAAATGAATCTCTGCAGAGACTGAAATTTAGTCAAAACTTTTTTTGTGTGTATAAGTTACAGTAATATTCCTAACATACATACCATTATAAAAATAGAAATAGGCTCATTCCATTAAAGACAGAAAAGGCAGTTGGACAAACCAGTAGTTCATGATAGCAAAAATCTTAATACTTTTTTTATTTTTGTTATTATTCTTATTAAAACAATGAATACTTTTAATAAAACTTTCAAGTAGTAGAGTGTTTTGGATTATACATGGCCACAACATTGTTCCCCTCATCAAGAAATGGAGTCTTGCAGTAAGTATCAGAAATTATTTTGTTCTGATGTACTTTCCTTCCCTTTTCTATTTTACGCACATTTTCCTCACTTTTAAAATACCAATATACAAGGAAAAAATAGAAGAAAGTAAATGTTAATCAAATGTCTTAAGGATAATTCAATAGCAGATATTACCAATAAAGTTTAATAAAAGGGTCAAATACATAAAAATGAAAAAAATGAAAGAAAGAGAAAGAGAGAAAGAAAAAGAAAGAAAGAGAGAAAGAGAGAAAGAGAGAAAGAGAGAAAGAGAGAAAGAGAGAAAGAGAGAAAGAGAGAAAGAGAGAAAGAAAAGCTAAGAAAGAAAGAAAGAAAAGAAAGAAAAGAAGAAGAAAAGAAAGAAAATGTTGTTGTTATGAAAAGAAAGAAAGAAAGAAAGAAAGAAAGAAAGAAAGAAAGAAAGTTTTCCCATTGTTTGAATCTAGGCTGGTCTTGTTACTTGCTCTGACCAATAAAATACAGCAGAAGTGATGCTGGGTGAATATCAAGCCATGGCTTCAAGAGAGCCTGCTGGTTTCTTTCTTTCTTTCATTCTTTTTTTTTTTCCTGCACTTTGGAAAATGGCTGCCTGTGAACAAACTTAAAGAGAGACCACATGGAGAGGCCTAGCCATCTCAGACATTCCAACATATGTCCCAGACATAAGAGTGAGGCCATTTGGGACTAACCAATCCCTAACTAACCTACCAACCAACTGTAGACAGAAGAGTCTAGACATGACATAACATAAAGACAAGCCAACCCAGTTGAACCTTTCCTAAATGGCTAACCACAGAAGTGTAAGCAAATAAATCATTGTTTGAAGTCACCAAATATCGGGGTGCTTTGTTATACATTAATATACAACTAATACAGATAGAAAAGCATAATACGATAGGTAAAAATTCTCCTTACACTGATTCCCCCTACCTTGTTTCCCAGAAATTATCAGTTAACATTTTTTGTTTGTTTGTTTATCCTTCTTGACATTTTATGCGCCTTGGTGAATGGTTACATAGAAGGATGGGTAAATAGGTAGGTAGGTAGATAGATAGATGGACAGATAAATGATAGATGGATAGATGGATATGGATAGATAATAGATTTCACAACTATCGTTCAATAAGTTACTCTTCTTTAATTTCTGCTTTAAGTAAAAGTATATCATAGACAAAAGTATATCATAGACAATTTTTCATGCCAATACAATTTTTCATGCCAATACATTACTCATGCTTTTCAACAACTATGTAATATAAATATTACTATACACCACTTTACTTAACATCTCCTTATTGGTAGACAGTGGAGTGGTTTACATTTTTCCTCAGTACAAAATGTTACTGCAAATAATATTATTATAGGCTTTAAAAAAAAAATCATGTACATATAGGAGGGAAAAAAAGACTGTAAGTGTAATTGCTGGGTAGAAAATAGTTTCCAAATTGTGATTCTAAAAATTAGTATTCATTTAGTTTATTTTTTCCTGAATTTTTGGGCTGTTTTGGCCTGTTGCTAACAAACTTGCATAGAAATGCATATGCTTCCTTCTACCATCTTTATATTTTAGACATTGTTGATGATTGTGAAGATAACTTTCTATGTTATTTGAACACGACCTCAAATTTTAGAAGAGTGTTCACTTTCTGTGTATTTGGAATAACCAGTTTATCTAGTGAACATGATCCATTTAAAACTGCATTTGGAGTGAATGTAATTCACTTAAGTACCCTGAAATCTGCTGATGGCCGGAAAAAAGTTCAGTGCTCTGTCAAACCCATTCAGTTTGAAGTCAGCCAGCCAACAGTCATTTTCATTGGGTTCCAATGAGATAATTCATTATGAAAAATGATTTTTAAAAAAGATGTAAAATTTTGTAGGAATGTTTGACTGAAATAAATAAACAAAGCCAAGGTTTAGTGGAAAACTATTAAACTTGACTAAAAAATAATAAACTTTTCTTGGAAAGAAAAGATCCTTATTCATATATACACTGAAATATAAAAAAGAAAACACAGTAAACCTGCTGAGATTTAAACTACAAGTGTGTGTATTCCTGCTGCTTTCCTTCCAGATATGTTATCCATCAAAGAACCATCCTATTAACCCTTGTGGATAAGTCCGCTCTGTGAGATAGGGAGTGGTCATTTCTCTGGTTATCCAAAAATGCCTGGTAGTCAGGCTAATGTAGACCAACAGGCCCTGTCAGTGGTCAGATCTAAAATGCTCCTTACCAGGCAAAATACTCCTCACATTGTCCATGACTCACCAGGTCAGAAGCTTCTGGAAGCAGCTGAAGAAGAAAAATGACTCAGTCTGGCTGCAGCTGCTTAACTGCTGCCCTCCCCCATCCCTACTCACCTCCCTCAACTGCAAAAGGGTTCAACATAATTCTTGTCCAGGTGGTTTTCTGGGCTACCTGAAGCTAGGGAGCAATACCATCTTTTAGTTAAATTTATATTACTGGCTCGAAAATCTAATTCCAACTGTAATACTTTATTTGCCTTTCAGTAATTCTGCTATATTTTCCTGCCTTGGTACATGATCCAAGTTTATGAGAAACCAGGATTACCTCTTCCAGTGATAAACTATCCATATCACTGATTCATACAAGTAAAATAAATAAGTAGCAAACTTACCTATTTAGTAAAAGTTTTTTTTTTAATTCCCATAACTAAGTTGGGTTTTACTTAATTTGAAGAACACTAGACTTATATCAGTAAATGAAAATCTAAGTTTATCTGAAATCAAAAAGACCAAAAAGTTCAGATACAGGCATACCTTGTTTTATTACACTTTATTTTATTGAGCTTCGCAGATGTTGCTTTTTTTACAAATTGAAGTAAAAAATATTACGACTCATTTTATTGTAATATTCAGTTTATTGTAGTGGTCTGGAACTGAACCTACAATATCTCCAAGATAACTTCATCTTCTTTTAAACATTGTTTTATCAGAAAGAGTCAAGGAAGTAGCTAAAATCATTAATTCTTTTTCTTCAAAGCAAACATATTCTAAAAAGTGTCAAAGAGTCAGCACAGGTTTAAATGAACTCTGAAGCTATAAGAAAAAATTTAATGCTCATATGAATGGGTATAAGGAAATAGAGAGTCCTAAGTATTTAAGTTTAACTTAAATATTGTTTTATTAGTAAGGATTTTAAAAATAATTTAATAACAAAAATAGTAAATGCTTAATAAATGTAAGCAATGTACTAAACAGTAGTATAAGCGTATTGATTATATTATCTTTTTTAAAACAATTCTATGAGTTCTAAATTATTACCACAATGTTAATTTGAGTACATTCTAGTACAAAGAGGTAAAGTAATATACCCAAGGTCGAAGAGCTAGTGTCAGTGCCAGAATTTAAATGCATGTAATCGATTGATTTACAGAATGACTTATTACAGACAATGAAACAACACATGTATAATACTTTATATCAATCACGGTAAACATCAAGGTTCTTATCTAGGTTCATCTTCTAATAGTCTTCTGGGTGAAGTTCAAAACTGTTATCTTTACCGTTATGCAAATAAAATTGATGAAGTTCAGAACATGGACTCTTTCAAGGTTGTCCAGTTAGTATACTGAGGTGTATTTGTCAGATGATTTTTCCTAACCTACCCAAACACTAATCTAAGAGGCACTTGATAGAAAGTAAGTTAGAACTAAAATGTTATCAAGTAGATAAAAAATTAGAGCATTATGATCAATCAATATGTGATCAATTGATACATTTTAATTCCAAATGATGAATTAAGACTATGCATTATTAATAGAAAGTTAATTTTGTATTATTTTTATTCCCAGCAACAAGTATACGGCCTAACACAGAATAGATTGTTAAATATTAATTGAGGGAGTGAATGAATAAATAAATGAATCTATTACAAGACATCACTGTAATAAATCTTTGTCTTGTTTTTATTTAAACCATGAAGAAATGATACACCTAGATTTTTAAATTTCAAAAATCTTAAAATTTAGTCCACCTCTGTTTGAAAATAAGGAAAATATTTTTGAAATAATTTAAAACTGATATAAGTCCATATAGCATGATTTCTTGTGAAAAATAAATAGAATAACTAAGTGCCAGACACAGTAAGTATTAACAATTAACAAATATATCAGTAATATATTTAAATATGTATATATATTTTTAAATAACCAATAACTCCATTCTGACCAAATCTCAAGAGTATATATACAAATGACAGCCTGGATTCTGTCCAATTTAAGATGTGATGATTATCATTATCCCCAAATGTTATACTTTTAAAAGTTCATATAGTATTGCTCAAGTATTAACATGCTAAGAATCTTCTGGACAGCTTGTTAAAACACAGATTATTGGGCCTTATTTGTAGGTCTGAGACAGAGTCTGAGAATTTGCACTTCTAACCAGTTTGAAGGAGTTGCTGATATTGCCCATCAAAGAACGACATTACATGAATCACTGCAATAATGGAAAGCCCTCCATTTGCCTTAAACTTCTGCTTTTTAAAATTAAGAGTAGAAGATATTACATTGTTACACGTGCATTGTTCTTAACTACCATCATTTCTTTCCACATTACTCTACAGATTTGCTACACCCGATATGCCCACGTGCCATAGGTAATTTGTCTTTGTAGAAATCAATAGATTTCTTAAGCATATAGGTTTCAATACAACATCAGGGCTTTAAATTAAATGTAGAATAAATTCAGCTCATAATGCAAGATCCAATGATTATAATAATAGTTTAAGAAGTCAACATGTAAAATCATTACAATTGGTTTTCTATCTAATTGAAAAATAGATATAAGTAAAAGTGCAATATTTTACCATTATCTAGCAAAAGTGCATTAGCTATTACTAGAGCTAGTGAATCAATGTAACAAAAGATGTTAACTATTTCAATTAGACTATATCTACATAGATATCACGTCTAAACATCAACTGCCACTAGCGGTAACTGGCTAGAAGTAATTAATATGACCTTGAATATTTGACCTCATTTTTCAATGGCTTGCTTTTATTGTAGTTGAAATGATTTTAGCCATAAAATGTAAAATCTGTGACACATATGCTGTGTGACTTTATGCGACACTAGAGGTAAGACCGTGTTCAATTTAGAGTTTAAAATAGTTAAAAAAAAAAAAAAAACTAAGAACAAAACGGATTATTTAGAACATCATTAAAATGTCAAGATTAGTGGGAAATAATGAAAATTTCAAAAATCTATGAGAATATAAAGAGATTTAAGCCAGAGATTGCAACTTGATTGGAAAATGTGCCGGAATTAGTAACAATAATGATTATCATGTATAGTTCACTTATTGTCTCAATATTGGTTTTCCAATATTGAGCTCATAATGCAAGATCCAATGATTGGATTTTTTAAATAACACACTTCTTCGTTCTTTGACGGGCAATATCAGCAACTCCTGGAAACTGGTTAGAAGTGCAAACCTATCAGGTGAAGAAACCGAAGGTCAGATATTTGGCTTGTCCAAGAGCAGATAGGCAGTGTGTCAAATAATGTCTAAATAATGCCTAAATAAGCCACATACATTACAATAACCTGATTTACTAAACAAGCTTGTGGAATAGAAAAAAAAAAGGTATGTTTTATTCACCTTCAAATATAACATCTTTATATCTCACATTTATATTGTTGTCAGTGGCTCCTACCTTACTTTCTTCTTTCATCTATGCTTTTCTTGATCAGTAACCACTTGGAAATGTTATAAAATTATAACAAATCTATTTAGTGACTAATGATTAAAAATTGTTTTTCCCTTTAAGAAAATTTCAGCAGTTGCAATTTCATCATTTTACTTCATTGATAATTAAAGTGTAACATTTCTATCTTATCAAAAGAATATTTTGAGCATTATGGGGTTAACACATGCTAAGTTTATGTTCTTCTGAAACTGATGCAAAAATACAGTAAGTCCTCACTTAACATAATTGACAGGTTCTTGGAAATTGTCTTTAAGTGAAAGGACATATAACAAAACCAATTTTACCATAGACTAATTGATATAAACAAGAGTTAATTTCTAGGGATATTTCTGGTCACAAAATCATCATCAAACTTCTAAATAAAGACCCCAAACTTCTAATATTAAACATTGAAGTAAATGTGAACTATGCATACATTTAACAAAAATGAATTAAAACCAGTAAAATAATTCTTTTCCAACCCACTTATTCCATTTCAGGGTTAGACGTGGCCGGAGCCCTTCCAGGCATCTCAGAGCACAAGGCAGGAACCAAGCCTCTATCACAAGGTACAGTCACACACACACCCACACTCACTCAGACTGGGACAATTTAGACATGCCAATTCACCTAACGTACACATATTTAGGATGCAGGAGGAAACAGAAATACCTGGAGAAAACCCATGCAGACATGGAGAGAATGTGCACACTTCATACAGACAGTGCCCCTGGCCAGGAATCAATTTTTTTTTCTCATCAAGGTTTTTCTCATAACAAAATGACTTATTCAAGAACCTGCTGTAGACTATTTCAATGCACTTTATCTAACTTAGTCAAGTTTCTCAAGTATGCATTTCTTGCTTTTGTAAGTTTCTACTTTTGTAAATTTCTATTATGTTCTAATTATTCATATTACTTTTCTCATTTCTCTTGTTAGTTTAGCATCTCAATCATATGAGGTTATCACTGATTTCTTTAATTTCATACCTCTTATAATTTGTTAGTGAGCTATTTTCTATCTCCTTTTTTACTAATATGATTGTAAAATCTCATCTTTTCTCCTCAATGCCTTTTGCTTTCCTTATCTCATGCTTTTTTTTTTTCATTAATTTTCTGCATCCTATTAACTTTTCTGCAAGTCTTATGCAATGATATATATTTTTTCTGGGTTCATATTCTACTTTTCTGATAGTAAATCTTTTAAGCAGTGTGAGTGTGTATATGTGTGTGTATGTATATGTATTTGTCTTTGTAGAAAGAAGAAACAGACATTTTAAATTACTCAATTCACAAGATACAATTATTGTGTCTCCATCATAGTCTAGTCTTCCATTTCAGGCTATTATTTTCTAACTATCCCTCCTACACGCAGACACACATGTACGCATCCCTTATACAATAATATATATATATATATATGTATGTATATATATCATTGTTCTTTATACCACAATATTCATTTTATTTTTGCTCACTCTTTTACTATTAAATTCTGTCTCCTTATATATTAAATGGTTAAATGAAGTAATGAATTGGACCCTAATTATTTATTTATATACTTTGAGAAAACAAGAGCCAACACTGTAAAAATAATAAAAACCATAACTTGTAAGAATTAATAGAATTTTTTAAATAACAAACTTCTTCACAGAGAATAACTTAAATTCTAGCTAATCATTTTGAAAATATAAATACTTTATGACTAGAAACATAAAAATAAGATAAAAAATGGGTTGTTTAAGATCTTTTTACTCTCAAGTAACATTTTGCAGGAAGTGGTTTATTTGACATACCATTAAGATATAAGGCCATATTTAAGTCACTTCTATAAGAGAGTTCTCAAACCACAGTGTCAGCTGACGGACCATCACACGTAGACCATACAAGTGCCCCTCCCTACAGCTGAATGGAAAACATGTGACCCAAGAACAGCCAAATCACAGGTTGGCTAATTATCTATGACAAACATATCTGAGTTTTACATATCAAAATTATTATCTTTAATAGTTATATCATATTTTCCAAATCGTAGCTCTTTAAAAAATCAGCCTTCACAAAAATCTCTTCAACAAAACTAGAAAAAGGCTTCCGTTAAACATGGCAGTTATTCAGATCTTGATATCATCTGTCTGAGGACACTGCAGGAATTATCTGAAGTCATCATAGTCATGAGTAATTATGAGTGAAGACTATTCTGATTGCACTGACAAGAGAAGGAGAAGCAGGTTAAGAGAACAGCAGATGGGATTCAGATTAAAACATTAGAATGACATTTCAACTCTCACTGAAATATGCTTTATTGGCAAGAAGAAAGAATCCTTTTTTCCAGAAATTTCTGAGGACAATGAAGACTATAGTAGAGTGCTTCTCAGAAGCAGAAATAGGGATTAAGGTTTTCTATTTAAATTAACTTCTAATTCTGATTCTAAATGTATACTTTTATAAAAGTCACTCATATGCTTGAGCAAATACTACCACACTTTGCAGCAATAAATTAAATATATATGCATGGACATCTATAGATACACACTCATAACTACTTATCTAGCTTTTGTAAAACAGCTTTACAATTATTTCTTGAAAGTATTTGTTTTACATGTTTATTAATCCATTCATAAAATAGTCATTGAAAGGTGGTTACATTCTATACACTGAGATGGATGCTGTAAAGATACAAAGGTAATCTGTAGTGTGTTATAGGAAAAGATTATCAACAAAACAGAGTATCTGCCTGAGATACTCTGTCTTTATGTATCACATCTGCCAGTGACTGAGGGACCAATTTTATTCAAGTAGCTTGTCTTTTTTCCTCATTGTAGTTTATAAATTATGGCATTCAAAGAGTCCTATATATGGAAATAAAAGAAAAAAAACCTCTATGCTCTTTATCGCACAAAGTCTCAGGATGTTTCACAATAAGGATCCCCTACAAGCAAAATAAATTGACTCAAGCTAAATTATAATATCAATTATACTTATTTATTTTTATATAATCAACACTTCTTTAATTTTAGAGTCAAGCTATTGAAATGACTAATTAAAATATTATTAAATTGGGTGAATAATGGAATAATATAGATCTAAATTGACTTAATAATCTTGAAATGTTGTTTTATTTTCTTGAGCAATAAAAAGTGAAAATGTGAATTAAATTTAGTGTATTCACACACTGAACAGTGCAGAGAGTTGGGATTGGATTATTTATGAAAGCAATCTAATTTACATAAATAAAAACAATAGCAATGATGAGTTCTTTAAAAAGAATGAATCAGACAGATGATCACAATTTAGTATTCAAAAATGTAAGCCATAAAAAGAATCAAATGGTAACACAGTCTTCTCACTGAGCATCATATTTTGTATTATCTCATACAGAAGATGAAATTTACAGAAGAAACATTTTACCTTTAATGAACTCTAATTTTGATAATCGAGTTGCCAAAAACAGAGTAATTGCATGGGTAGATTAATGTCACAATTCTCATTCAGTTATCTTATAGCCCACTCTCTATGTATGTAGTAAATATTCAGAGCACTTTTTTTTTTTTTTTTTTTTTTAGCATTTCCTCAACCCAGATTTTACCTTAGCATAATTGACAAATTTGGAGGGCACATTTTACCACAAGAGCCTGAGGACCTGATCCTATCATTAAAAGCACCTCAGGAAGAAAAATTCAAATGCAAATTTTGACTGACCTTTGCGGAAACAACTCATATTATTTTGCATCAGTAGCCACTAGAGATTCGTCTGGCTATATATGGATTTCCACATCTGTCAGCTATAAGTGCACTTCATCTGTCTGCTAAATCAGAGAGCCAGAAATAGATGACAGTGATCAAGCCTTTGAGCTTCTCTTAAATTAGCCATATCATGAGGTAAAGTTAGTTTTTCCACTGAGCTTTCATTCTAAAGATTTACTCCTAAGAAATTTACAGCAAACAATACATCAGAAAAGCAAATGGAGTCTTACTTCTTCCTTCCTGTGATTCTTTTTTTTTTTTCTTTCTTGAGAGCGCTGACCAGACAGCCTGTCTGAAGGTAGGTCCTGCTGGGAGAACTGAGCATAAATGGCTCTTGTTTGCAGCTACCTAAGCTCTGCTACCAAAATAAAGCAGCAGCAAGAGAGTTTTAATGAACTTCACCTGTGCCCAAGTTCCCCTACAGTTACTTGTTCCTAACCCCCTATTGTTTCCTTCCTTTGTGAACTCATTTAAAAGAATAAAACCTTACTCACTCTTGAACATGAATCCAAGGTGATTTGCACAGCAGCTGCTAGTATGGAAAATGCATTGATTTCTTTCCCTTATTCCTTTCCATCTCCACTCTTCATTAAATAATGGGTCAATATGATGAGATGGGGATGTACGACCACTGGTCTAAGAGAGCACACTTCTGCCTAACATTTGGCTTCCCATTATGACCATTACACTTCACAAAATATTTTCTAACTAAGATTAAGGAAAAGTAAGACATCTCTGAGTCACTCTGTGTATCGTCTGGATATTATTTTCCACAGTATAGTCACATGGAAAGAAAGAGGTGATAGTAAGAAAATGTGTAGAGAAATGTCTTTCTGTAAAAAAAAAAAAAAAAAAATCAAGAGAAAATGTTTTGCACTTAACCAATAACTAGAGTCTTATTCCTGTCTTTAGGACTGTATTTTTAAGGTAGAAGCTCTATTATTAAATACAGAAGAGAGTAAAATAAGTTTAGAACCTTATTACATCCAAGATTTGCATCCATGATTCAAACCGTCATCTCTACCACTGTGTTCACTACTGCCTAGCTACAGGAATCTGACACCAGGAATAAGACTGTGTCTTCTATATTATCTGGCACTTAGAATAATAAGACTGTGTCTTCTATATTATCTGGCGCTCAGTGATGAATACTACTTGACCAAGTACAAACAGGTTTCCTTAGCTAGAAGTACCATATTTTGTCCTATATGTTCGAAAGTGGACACTTGGAGTACATAAAGATTGTGATCTTCACTCTCCTAAAGACTTATTCCTACCGTCCTTGATTTTATAGTAGGTTTATGGAGTTTTAAAGAGAGATATGGATATGTAGCACATAACTAACTTAATGGAATTCATTATATGGGTGTTAACACTGTACTTCTTGGCAAGCCAAGGAATTCTCGATGCATGCCAAATGCCATTTTCTAGCCAAAAACTCTTAAGGTACTATCATTAACCTCTTCTACATTAAGGTTAATAATTAAGCTGGACTTCCAAACTCATGCTAATGTATTTAATATGATTAATCAAAGCAATTGAATATGAATTACAACTCAGTACCTTTTACACTTACAAAGTTAATATCTACATTAATATTTCTATACTTTCTCTAGCTGTGAAATAATCTAATATTATTATCCCTTGTGTTATTAATAAAAATCTTCAAATGTCCATTTTTAGGCTAGGTGAAATTTAACTTGGGAAAAATAGAAGAAGGAAGAAGAGAAAAAAACCATCTGATGACAGAACAAATATCTTTGTAAAATACATCTATTTTTACTTACCAGGGGATGTTTCTCTAACATCCCTTTTTATTTCTCTAATATTTTCTCTCAGAAACAGATTTGAAGTTTCTAAGAAACTAAGTTACTCTTTAGTTTCTCAGGAAAGTACGTCTTCACCTAGGAGGGCTGATTGTTTTAGAATAATCAGCAAAGACCTGGCAATTATATACACTTTGGTTACATGAGTGAGAAAAGCGTAGATGTACACCATAACCCTGCTAAAAACTCATGTCACATTTACATTTAAATAACATATTTGTTTTATAGCTTTGTTTTATTTTTAATAAACAATATTTCCAAAACTAATGTTACGAAGTACAGTTAGGCCTACTATAGTACCATAATACAGAGTAGACATAGCGGGTCACTCCAGATCACAGACAGGAAATAAAGACAGCTCTATGATCTTAGGCAATTTATTTAAATTGTATGTTCCTCACCATTCAAATGGAGAAATTATATTCATCCAACAATGTTATTATAGAAATTGAGTGAAATAACACCTGTATTACTTAGCATTTACAGTCAATTAATATAAGCAAGTAGATTAAAAATAAAGATAAAAGCCTATGAATAATTATTTGCCAGATCACTAATTGCCTCTTTTATTTCTTCTTTTTTTAATTATTGAATTTTATTCTTCTTATCTAAAGAAAATCTCAGTTCAAATCCTTCCAATATGTCCCCATCATTTTCAGTGGGTGGTATCATTATTGATGCTGGTGTTATCTACTTTACATTGTGACTCACTCTGACAGCTAAGTGTCAAAAAGCAGTTTGTAACAGTCCTTCCCACAAGTTGAAATCATTCTCTCTCTCTCTCCCACAATAATTCTTATATTCTGATGCATCTCTTTATTTTTATAAGATTAAATCTGAATTTCCTTTTAAAGTAGACTTGGACTCTCATTTAGAAAATGGTATCTCTATAGGAAGGTACAACATAGCATCTCCTAATTTTCCATTGAATACTAACAAAAAAAACCCACACAAATTAAACAAACAACCAAACCAAAAAAACTGTGAGAACTCAGAAAAGAAGGTAAAATCCATATCATTTATGCTATGCTAATTTTTATGTTATGAAGAGATACACAGAAAGCCTAATGTGAGAATCCACAGCAAGTGCAGATACACATCTAATATCTTTATTCATTTTCTCAGAGTCTCTAGAAGTATGAGGCAGCCAAGGATTAAATTTAGAGCAAGTACTGACTGGTAGTCCCATATGCATCTTTTGAGGACTCCTCTTATGTATTACCTTTCCTCCATACAAACCAGCAGTGAAGGACGCAGAGTGGGTCTCAGAGCAAAATAGAGCTTCCTAGTGAAAGCAGTACACTCTGGGATTAAAACAAAAGCTGTGCACATCACACTCTATTCCAACTCCTTATGCAAAATCATTTGACAGCCACCCAAGTGGACAAACCTGACAAGTACAAGTTATATATCTTACCAGATTCAAATATCAAGCCCACATAGAAATTATTCGCCTAAGAATTTATAAAGAAGAAAATAAAGTGACACAAAAAGTTAACTTAAAAGGAAAAATAAGTTCTATAATTATTCATATTAATTTCTTTAAAACAATTTCTTAAAAAGGAAATTTAATCTAACAGATTAAACCAAAATTAATAATTTAAGAATAAAGCACATATTCTCACTGATGGTGAGAACTAAAACCAAATTAAAATTTTAATGCCAAATAGGAATCCAATTAGAAGATCATCTAAAAAAAGAAAAAGACAAGAATGAACAAGATATCATTTCAAAATTGATACCAACTATTAGGGAAATGAACATTATAGAATGTATTAAAAAATATAAAAGTAAACAGCCACATAAAGAATTTAAAATAGGACCTAAAAATTTCAAAACATTAGAAAGCATGAAAGCAAAAGAGCTAAATAATAAAAATTAATAAACCAAAGCTAAAATGAGAAAGAAAGTATACTAGGCAAATGCGAACTAAGAGAAATCAGGAATTACTGTTAAACAAAATATTTTTAAGCAGACGAAAAGAAAAAAGAATAATTTTATACCAAAAAAATGGGACGATCATGAACAATTTCAACATATCCAATAACATTTCATTTAAATACATAAAGGAAAAGCTATGAGAAGGAAAAAAACATGGAATAAAGATCAGAAGTCAATATGAATGAAGAGTTTTAATAAATGTTCTCAGTCTTAAACAGGTTATGATAGTAAAAGTAATTAATAAAATATAAAAATTGTAAAATATCATTATTATATTTTATTTTAATAGTAACAACTTAAAATCTTTGCCCCCAAACCTATAAAATGCTTATTTAAAATACACAAATCATTTATATTAAAGTATAAACTTCTAAACACGCAAGAGGAATGTAAAGCTCAATGACTTATCCCACAGTGGACACCCATGTAACCATCACCAAGTTAAAAGTAGGAGCTCTCAGCACCCTAGGAGCCCACTTCATGGCCCTCTGTAGTCTTCGCTTCTTCTTTTCTCCCCAGGGAGAACTAGTATTATGGCTTCTAATACTACAAATTTATCTTACTTGTTTTTCAGCTTTGTGTTAATGGAATCATATAGTAGGTATTCTTTATTTTTTTAGCTTCTTTTGAAACATTGTGTAATGAGAATTATTCATGTTGTGTAAAATTGTCATTCATTCACTTTCATAGCTGTGTAAGTTAAACCATATACATAATCAAGAATTTATATTTTCATTCTACTATTGGTGAATATGTGGATTAACTTATATTTTTTAGCCATTATTGTTAATGTTGTTAAGGATATCATTTTACTTACCTCTAAGTATATATATATGCAGCCATTTTTCATGGTGAATATACTTTTAAATGAAACTGCTGGGTTGTACCACATGGGCACACACTACTTTAGTAGATACTGTCAAACTAAGCAAATGTACCAATTGAAATTCCCGTATGTTTTAGTGTGTAATTGTTCCCATTGCTCCCATCTTTGTCAGTACTTAATATTGTCAGTCTTTTGTTTTGAGCCATTCAGATAGGTGCATAATATCATCTGATTTACTTTTAACATTTGTAGTTCCTTCACAACTGATTTGAAATTGTATACCTTTCACATGCTTATTTTATGAAGTGCCAGTTTATGCCTTGTATTGTTTTTCAATTTATACATGTTGGAGTTCTTTATATAATTTGTACACAAGCCCTTTGTCATTTGCACATATTACAAATATCTTCTCTTGCTCCATGGGGCGCCTTTTAACTCTCTTAACTTTCATAAAGAGATGTTCTTAATTTTAATGTACTACAACTCAACAATAATTTTCTTTAAAAATGGTGCTTTTTTGTGTTCTGTAGAAGTAATCTACGTTGATCCAAAGGCCATAAAAATATTATCCTGTATTTTCTTACAGAAATTTTATTGTTTAGCTTTTAGATTTATATCTACAATACGCCATGAATTGATTTTTTTATATGATGTAATATAGAGACCAAGTTTCATTCTTTTCCACTTTGAATATTCAACAAATCCTACATCATTTATTGAAAAGACTATTCTGGACTCATTGCTGTGCAGTACAAACTATGTCATAAATCAAGTGTCCACATAAATGTGTGTCTACTTCTAGGCTGTCTATTCTGTTCCATTAATAAAATTATTTCTTCTTGTATCAATATCATCTCTAGTTATTATAAATTTATAATGTCTTGATATTTGGTTATGTATATCCTTCTCCCTCCTTGTTCTTCTTTAATTGCTGTTGTCATATTAATTTTACATTTTTGACTCATTTCTGCTTACATATTATTTTCACATTCAGAATATAAAGTTATAGAGACACACACACAAACACACACACAATTGCTGGTATTTCTATTGTCATTTTACTGACTTTTTAGATCTATTTACAGAGAATTGAAATTTTTTTCAATATTGAGTCTTATAGTCTATGAATATGATATATTTATCCACTTATTTTGGGTCTTTTAAAATTACTCTTAATATTTGATCATTCTCTTCAGAGAATGGACACACCTTTTACTAGATTTAGAAATTTTTGGTATTATTAAAAATGGCAACATTTTAAATTTTATTTTCTTTGTTACAGTAGAATAGAATGAAATTTTATATATCGAAGTATTGTTCTTGCATCCAATAATCTCCCTAGATTCACTTAATAATTTCTATAATTTATCTATAAATTAATTTGAATTGCTACATACACATATACCATCAACAGATAATGAATATTTTATTATTTCTTTTCCAACTTATACCCTTTTTTTTATAGTTTAATTGCACTGGGTAGAACAGTGGTTCTCAACTGGAGGTGATTATCCCCTATTCCCAGGGAATATTAAAAATGTCTAGGAATATTTTTGATTCTCACAACTGGGTGAGGTCAGGTTAGTACTGTCATCCAGTGAGTAGAAGCGAAGGATGATGCGAAAGAATATCCTGCAAAGAATAAGACAGCCCCCACCCCCGCCCCGCTCCACAACAAAGAATTATCTGCCCCCAAATACTGACAAAGTTGCAAAACTCTGAGTGTGAACCTTCATGAAATATTGAAGTAAAGTAGAAAAGAGCAAAAATCTTATTTTTATATCCAGTCTCAGAGGAAATGATTTCAATATTTTACCATTAAATAGGACATTTGTTTTAATTTTATATAAATAAAATTTATAAGAATGAAAAAAATCCCTTCTATTTCTAGTTTGCAAAGTTATCTTTAATGGATATTAACATTTTTCAAATGCTTTTTATGCATCTATTCCGATGATCATATGATTTTCCCCCTTTCTCTATTAATATAGTGAATTAAACTCATTTTTCAAATGTTCAACTAATCTTGCATTCTTAAAGTAATAATTTATCTCTGAGCCACCTGGACCTGTTTTTTCCATTTTGGAGATGGTTTTAATAATAGATGTAATTTATTTAATATTACATATTAAATATATATCTACTTATACTTTCTATTTTCTTCAGTTTTGGTCAACTATATTGCTTTAGCTACTTAATCTATATTTTTAATTCATCATCACTGAGTTGTTTACAATAATTTTTTATAATCTCTTTAATGTATGGCACATTTATTGTCAGAATTCCTTTTTCACTGCTTATAAAAGTTATCTGTATTTTTAATTATTTTAATCACAAAACAAAATGAAATGATAGTAAAGAAATGATAAAACAGAAAACTTAACAAATTATAAAAGATAATAGAGGAATCTAGAAAAATAATCTTCTGTGTTAGAAAGTCCTCTGTGTTAGTAGAAAGAAGTTAGATTAGTTAATCCTCAATCCATATTAAATTGTTTTAATTTAAATAGTAAAAATTTACCACTGGGGTGGGGGGAAACAAGGAAAAAGAATATAACCTTATGACATGATTTAAAATGTGTTAACAAAAGTAAGAACAAAATCCTAGTAGTCAAGGTTTAGTGGAGTGCAGCAGGCATTTGTGTTTTAGGTGCACGGATGATAAGGCACAGCGAAATCCCAGCAAACTGTGCCTTTTCCTACAAAACTGCAGAAAGTGAATTTAGAGCTATACCTCCCCTTCCCAAACAATGCTTTAATACTGTTCTTAGGTGATGAATGTCAAAGAAAATTTATAAATATTTCTATGACAAATAAAGCAATTAGCATATCTACTCACTTATCAAAATAAGGAATTGGAAAAATATGATATTGCAACTTCATAAAAGTATAATGTGGTATATAAAAATCTTAGAACGTATAATACAAATTACAGAAAAATAAATCTGTATAACATTCACCCTAAAAAGAGTCTAATAAAAAATATGAATTCAATGAAGCAAGGAGTTTATAAAGCGACAAATTTAGATGAAAAATTAGAATGAAACATTGTGATCATAAAACTAATTAATAATTGAAGACAGCAAGACCTAGAGTAGATACAACAAAAACCAAATTATACGCATAAGTAAAAGGCTTGAGGTAATAACAATGAACATAGAAAAAATTATAATTATTTGAATAAAGAAGATCATTGATACACATATCCACATGTATATTGTTCATCTACATATATTAACATTTGCATATATACAAATATAGTATGTGTATGAATGAGGAGAGTGAGAGACAGAGGTATAATGAAAAAACCAATAGAAAACAGTATTTTGAACAGAGATTATATTTAGAGACATAAAAGAGTGTCATTTCCCTTAAAGAAAGAATAAAATGTGCCGAATTTAAACATATAAAGAATAACTTGCATTCAAACATAAAAGAAAAAATATAAAACAATAAGGAGACATATCCTAGTTGTTTTTCAAATTCAAGAATAAAGAAGATTATTTAGAGAGCCAGGTAGAAAGAAAAAAGCTCAGCCTACAAGAAGAGAAAAATAGAGTTAGCTTCATAATTTGGCACAGCGATTCCCTATGCCAAAGAAAATTGAACAATGTCTCCCAGTTTTGAGAAGAAGACAATTTGATACATGAGTATTATACTTAGTCAAATTGTCATTCATGGTATAAATCAACATACAGACACTCTAAAGATGAAATAACTCAGGGAAATACCACCCAAGGGTCTCTATTGAAAAACCACTTGGCAAGTAAGTCAGTTAAATAGATGAATCAAAATATATAACTCAAGAAAGAAGAAACCATGGTTTAAGCTGAGTGTGAAACTAAGATTCACTTTAAATATAGAACTTAAATAAAACAACAGATGTTGAGTTTGCAAAATCTAGATGTGATACATTTTGAAAAATCATTATATATCTGGATTGAGGAAGAAAAGAAAACAAGAAAGTATCCAAGAACTAGACATCAATCTTTGCTAGCAAGAGGTCAATTAACATTAAAAAGGATACATATAGTGAAAAGAAAAACAGAATGAACTCTTTATAGTTCTTAATATATTTTTTAACCTAACCTAAGATAAATCTTTTAGACAATAATGTATTTTCTTGGTAAAATACTATCTACCTTCTTTCAATGTCACATCTGCATCTTTTCTTTCCAATAAATGTAAATTAAATTTAATGTGATGTTTTTATTATATTGCATTATGACGTCTGCCTGTCTATATGTAAATATGTAAATTTGTGAAGACAAATGGCTGAAATGTTGCTTACTAAATATCAAGAGTTGTTATTATTTATGGTAAGTTAGTAATGTCTGTTGTTTACTTTTAAATACTTTCCTGTAGAGTTTAATTTTTAGTAATAAGCATTTGTCACTTTATAGAAATAATACTCATGATAATATAACAAACATTTGGTCACAAAGAAAGTATAATATAAAATCGTTAGCAATATGAAAGAATATTTTTTAAAAAACAGTATTTTACTGCAGGGCAAAACAGAAAGCAGCAAACTATTTTATCAGATGAGAAGGTTTAATCACATAAAAAGTTAATTTTTCACAATTAGTTCATGTAATTAATTAAATGTAATCTCAATTAAATCTGTTTGGAATTTGGAAGATAGTTTTTTTCTGAAGAACAGACAGGTGAGAAAAGCTAATAAATTTATGAAAAAGAAGACTATGAAGGAGAAAACTCTTGGTATTATTTTTACTAAAAAACAAACAAGCAAAAAATTGTAAAAAAAGCAATAATTAACAAAGTGTAATACTGATGAAGTAATAATTAGATCAGTGGAATATTATTTATATTTACTTAGAATCTTTTAAATGCAATATTCCTAATGAATGAGAAACATTTGTAAGGCTTTTGGAAAAATATAACCAAAGTTTTTACGACATACAGACAAGATGCAGTCAGCATAAATTGAAGAATTAACATGTTTAAATAAAGTCATTAAAAAACTCTAAGAAATTTGGGTATTTTTTGGATATAATTCCATTGTCTGAAAGGCCATTCCAAAACAATAGTAGCAATCATAAAGAAAAATGTATATATTCTGTTTCTCAAGAAGTACCAGATGGCTTTATGTCAGCATAGATTTGAATTTCGGCTTTAACCATACAAAACATGGATGATATTGTTAGCACTTTAAATATATATAAACTTACTCAAAGAGTGATGTTTGCATTTCTAGAATAGAATAGAAACACATAGCGCTACATGGAGGCCCTAGCCAAGAGCATCCAGGACTCTAAGATCATTAGTAGAAGCAACTGGTACTTAGACCCTACGTGTTTAGGAAAAGCAGAGGTGTGATTAGTGCATGAAACCTGGGACTGAGATGGAGCTGTGGAGACTGCAAAACAAAGCCAAAAATTTCCTCTAATGCTGCTATGCGGAAGGAGTCAAAGAAATCATCTTGGACAAACCATCCTTTGGTCCTGCACTCAAGATTCTTGGGACCAGGTAGAAATAAGCAAGCTACTGCTAAAGAGGAATAAATTGGTGGTGAGAGAGAGGGGGAGAGAGAAAGGAATAGTCACCTCAAATCAGCTCACAAAAATTATGTCAAAGCACTACAGAGAGAATTTTATTAGAAAGCATATTGAATAAATAAGATATATTCTAAATAAATAAAGCTGCAGAGAGAATTAGTGAATTAGAAAAACATGCCTAAAGATTTTAGAGCCCAAGGCAGCACAAGAAGGTGAGTAAATATATGAAAAAGAAAATGAAATATAGACTAGAGAAATGAAATTTCAACACAAAACAAATTGTAGAAAAGTAATATTGGAAGAGATAAAATAAGATTTTTCAGTATAGATGAGAGATAATATTATCACATTGACTTTCTCATTTAGTCCATCATATGTCAGTGATTTATTTGTGTTCCAAAGGCAAGAGTCATCTTTAGGTTATTCTTCTTATTGGTCTAATAAAATAAAAATCACAAAGGACACTACAAGTCATTGAAAGAAGACAAAGTAGCCGGTAAACCTATAAAAATTATGCAAGCATTACTAGTAATCAGAGAAATAAAAATTAACATATAAGTGAGCATTTCTTCCACTTTTATAGGGATAAATAGTAAAAATCTAAGATCAGAAGAGAGAACGATTAACCATTGATAGGCACTTGTGGTTTCCCCTAACTCTCCATTATTATAAGTATAAAACATAAAATGGGTGTGTTTGCTGTGGAAGAGTATTTATTGAGATGTCAACAAGAGAACAAGGACTTAATTTTGTGGAATACCGGTAGTTAGGGGAGGGATAGAGGATAGAAACAAACAAGTCATTGACAATAATAGAAGAGAAGAGAATGAAAATGGAATAACTTAGAGTTCTAGAAAAAAATGTAATGATAAATATTGTATTCTCAGATGACAGTGAAGATGAATATTGACAAGATGTTATTGAATGTGATGACTTTCTAGTTGGAAACTTCAAAGAGCAATTTTATCAGTTTCTTGGAAGTGAAGTCAGGTTCAAGAAATTTGCGAGTTAATTAATGAAGAAGAAATAAATGTAGTAGTTTCGCCCATTTAAGACATTTGACCAGGTTGTGAGTGGCTTTGGGACAGAGGTTGTTTTAAAGTCTCAGTTGCTAGTCATTTCCAGGCAGATAGCAAACACTCAATAATATTTTATGGATTAAAAAGTGAGATTGTCTATACTCACTCTCCTCTTCTCTACAATTCATTCTTTGATCTCGTCGTTCGGCCTTTCTGCCTAGACATTTCTTTGTATAAAGCTTTTGCTAAGGCCTCCAATGACTCTCAGGTCATTAAATCCAACATATTTTTGACCTTTATCTTGACCTTTCAGCAGCTTGCAAATTTTTGGACACTTTTTACTTGATACAACCTATTTCCTTGGTTTTCGAGATACAACACTCTCATCGCTTTCTTCCTCTGACCATTCTTCAGTTTCTTTCACATGCCCAACTCCTCTTCTAAACTGTTAAATTTGGAATGCCTCAAGACTTTAGGTCTAAATACAACTGATTCAGAAATTTATGTCTATAGTGCAAATCTTTTCTCTGAGCTCCAGACTTATATATTAACCCTTTATCTGATATCACTTTTTGGATTATTTAAAGGAACTTCAAAAATATACCTAAACCTTGGCCTTTATCTCAACACAAAGTGCTTTCCTTCCAGAGGTCCTTATCCCAATAAATGGCACAACCATGCAGGTGAAGAAGATAGAAACAGGATATATCCCTGGCACTTCTCTATCACTACCCACATAAATCCATTGTGAAGCCATTTTAATTGCACATCCTAAATATCTCTTTATTACTTCTGCTTTACTCCAACTTTACAATTTCTATCTAGGGCCAAACTAATATCATCTCACAACATCAAATGTAGTATAGAACGTCCTAATTGTTCTACCTTTATCCCATCTGCCACACTCTCCCATCTATTCTTCATATTGTAATCACAGTGATTTTTTTCCCTCAAAATACAAATCTAGTCACCTTATCTTCTTATACTGGTTCAATGGTTTTCATCAATCTCATGTTAAAATTTTAACAAAAAAAATTTTAACAAAAAAATTATAATAGATTTTTAAGAGAACTAACTGAACCAACCTCTGTTTACCTTTGAGGCCTCTCTCTGTTCCAGTCTCATCTGCTTTCTGTCCATTCTTTACATTCTCCATACTATTGCATATATGTCAATGCATGAAAGAGGTCCTCCTGATAGATTTTTTAAATCTTTTCTTCAGTCGTTGAGGTCATCTCTTCCTTCAGCTCTCTCACCTCAACTTTCATTTTTCATTTTACAGTCTTGCTTGAGGTGAGCACCATTGTACTTTGGCATTGGTTTATGTAATTCTTTAATTAATCTGGTTGTTTAAGTAGACTGTAAACTGTGAGAGCAGAAGTAGCATTTGTCTGCTCACCACTGTATCTCCACTAGCCGGCACAAAGCATACACTTAGTAAATATTCATTAAATGGACATGAAATTTGCTAAATGAAATGAAATTTGCTTAAAAAATTAGCGGGACATGTGACAGATCAATCTATATGTGAAAAACATACACAAGTTGGAAGAAAGACACAAAGATTACATGAAAAAGAGACGTAAAGATAGTAAAGAGAAGGAACACAGGAGGGAGGTCAGGATGAACCACAGAAGGGCAGCGTAATACCTGGCACATTGCATTAATAGAATATCTATTTCAAAATTCAATGAATGTTAGCATTGGAGACTAAAAATAATACATTTTTTTCTTCAGAGATAGAATGAAAAATTATTAAAAAGACAATTTCCAGTTTAAAGGCCAAAAATTCCATAAGTATGATTTTCGTCTTCAGAAGGAAAAAGTTCTTTGCTGTCTGGGTTGCAGAGCCATCCTTCTGTTTCCAGTCAAAATCTGAAGCCTCTTGCCGCTACTTGCATTGTAAATTGCTAACATATTATCAGATGTTCCAAAAAGAATATATAAATTAACTTTCTTGTTCTGGGCTTTTAGCAACATGCTCCACTTTCCTGAACTAAGCATTTCATCTCATTTAGCTTATTCCAGCTTCTTTCTATTTTCATTCCCTTAAGTTCTATTACATCAAAACAATTGACAGTTCTGACTCCCCAACTTGATTATCAGGGACACCTACTCTCCAATTTGTAGCTTATCATCGTCCCACTATGTCCACCCGTGTTGTTCTTCTCAAGCATTAGTAAACCCAATAGCTGCTTTGCACCTTGATTATAGTACAATTTCTTTGGTCTCATTCAGACTTGACATGTTCCTTAATCTAAAATGATTCTGGAAAAAAAAAATCTTTATCTCCTTTAAATCCACACTCTCTTGACTGGCCTCGAGGCAAATTAATAGAGCTAGGTCAGGATATACAGGCTGCTCTTCTTGATACTAAGTGACTTATAGAAACAGTACACACCCTCGGGCTATTTTCTAGACAACATTTCTTAGGGTTAAGTCACGTTAAAACTTCAAATTCTCCCATGTCAACATAAATTTTAAAAAACAACATATGATGAAGGGAATAGTTGGAAAGCATCTTTTCCTTCATGTCAATACAATTTTCCGATTTTTTTTCCTTGAAATAATCTAGCATATGGATCTCTGGAAATAAAATAACTTGAGACAGAAAATATCCACAAGTTTTTATACTGATAGCCAGTCACCAAGGACAGTGAAGAGAGTGGAAAGCTCTCACTTCATAAATGATCCTAAATATATAGACTCCAGCCTGAAATACCAATGAAATTCTTTACAGCTCATAGAAGGAGCTATTCATATTATGAAACTTACTTTCCTAATGGAATCCCCATAAATAACAGAATTGAGATTTTATCTCTCTTCATAAGATCACAACAAATTTCTAACTTTCTGGTAATATGTGATTTTTATTTCCTCCCAAAAAAGTTTACAATGCTAACAATTTTAAAAATCTATTATATGTAGATTGACTGTACCACCTGGTTTACTCAGGATGGTACCAGTGTAAGATTCTTATTTCTGTGTAATTATTAATGGTGACTTCTACTCTCAAAGATTGCATGATAAATTATATGGTCACCTAATTATAAGGCTTTGATGACTAGCACTATATGTTCCAAAATAACTTACAGAAATAGCGCTCCACGAACCATATGTTTAAAAGTGTAATGTTTACCTATCTGAAGGAACACAATGTGTTTGTCTATTCAAAGAGCACAGTTTCAAAGGGGAAAAAAAACTCTCAGCAGAGGCTCTGGGTATGAATATTTAGAATCCATGATTAGATTCCTTTGAAAATGTCACGTTAGTTATTACCATTGCACTGTGCAAATTGCATTCATCTCCCTAATGGTCATGAAACAAGAGGAACAATAGTTTATCATCTACTTCACAAATAGATGTAGTACCCAGATAACAATTTCCTAGGGAATCTTCTCATGTACTCAGTGTGGAAAGGACTGACACATGTCAAACCTTGTCACCTCTCTTGTGTTTCAGTGCAGAGTGTAGCAAACTAAATCTTTGGGTTTTCTGGGTACAAATAAATATCACACTGGTGGGTTAATGGAAGGACATTTAATTTCCAGTTTGCAATACAAAACTATATCTGTAGCAAATCCTGCTACAATGGTATTCAAACCATATGTTAATGGCTTTAAACATCTGCAATACTGTAACTAGTTTTAAAAACCCTGCTGGTTTTAAGCTCTGATGGAAAACAGCATGTAAGCTCCAGGGAAAACTGTTCTTTGACAAATATCACCACCCTTTCTCACCAGTTCACTTTCTCCCTACTTCAGGATACCCATATTATTCAGCAAGTGTTGTTAGAAAGGAAATTCCAACTCCTCTCAGAATTTGCCGAGCCATCAAAAATCTAATTTCTACAGATAACCCTCCAAAGCTAAAAAATAATAATTATTCTCACACGAGAAAAAAAGTCTAGAATAATCCCAAGAATAACAATTAAAAAAAAAAACAAACAGATAGTCTTTTTGTAATTGAGTCATCACTGCACAATGAGTTAGGATTTAAAATCAAGTTCTCTGATAGGAAACGAAGTGTATCTAAATAAGTTGGTATAGGCAGAGAAATTACACTTAGATAAAAAAAAAGAATGGTGAAAACTATGAACAGTATATTCTACATTTATTTTATATAAAAGAATGGCTTATTTACAAAATTAAACATGATTCTTAACTGAATTGTCTATAAACTAGAAGATGACATGTAGTTTATACATGTATAATCAAGAAATTAGAATATAAAAGAAAAGATATAATTTAATGGTGCCACGTCTACCCAAATTATTTACAGGGAATTTAAAGAATCTGTAAATAAATGGCTTATGGAATGGAGACATGCCAGAGGACTGGAAATGTTCATATGTGCCCTGGTTTTGCAATGGTAGCACAGGATCAGTTCTGGAAATTGCTAAAAAAAAAAAAAAATGCTTGATTAAAGCTCCTGGCAAAATTCTACATCAAACTGTTTCATATGTATCAAATTAAGAAAACAAAAGAATAAATGTCAATGATGGCCCGAAGTTCTCTCTTTCATGAATTTAAAACTAACTTGAAGTCTCACAAAATAAAATTAGGTTCCTGAGCAACTTTATGCTTTTATTTATAAGGTGCTTCTTAAGTCCACACAGTTTAAATTGCATTTTACTTCCCACTTTTCCATTTTCCTCCTATGATACGAATCTGCTTTTGGGAAGATGGTGGATAAGGGGAGAAAAGATACAGTAATAGCCAAACCCAGAACCATTTCATCTTGTGTATCTGGTTTTCAACTTCTCTCCCTCACAGACAGGGTTCATCTCTTCCTCTAAAAAGGGAAGGCACTGTTTCCATCACTGCATTAAATAAACAAACAAACAAACAAACAAACAAAAACAACTTAAAGCCTTTCTCCTTGAGTGTCAGTTTTCTCCATGACCAATCACAGCCTGGCTATTAGCTACCCGATAAATTCCTGCTATGCTTTCTCCTCATTACCCAAGACCAGCTGTGTGCTTACCAGCAATACAACTTGACCCTCTGGGTCAAGCTTTTCTATTCTCCTTTTAGGACCAGAAGTTTTAACATACATGCTAATCGTTTCCTTGTTTGCCTCGTCCCCAAATTTTAGCTTCTCCGTTGTGTATCATGCTTTGAGAGACTTGGAAACTTTGTTCCCCGTGGTTGTCTGGTGCTATAATTTCCAAAGAAGTCTTCCAATTTCCCCTTTTCCTCTGTTGCCTGGTTACACTGGCCCTTCCTGTTTTTGAATCACCTAAAACCAAGATAGAGGTTCTAGTTTCTTTTCACTTCTCACCCCCATCTCTTTTTGTCCATGAAGAAATAAAACTTTCCTGCCAAAGTGTCCTTCATTCAACAAATACTGATTACTTACAGTGTTCCAGACACTGTGCTTTGATCTTGTAGCTACATTAGACTTGCCCAGAGGGTGAGATGGCTACTACTAGTGTGGAGGTGTAAAGAACAGTGGGAAATCAATGAAGAATTTTCCAGTGATTATATCAAAAGTCAAAACAATGATAACAAATCTAAGGGTTTAATGATGTCACGAAAACCATGTCATGGCTATCTGGCATCTTTGAATGATGAAATTCTGAGGATTCAGAGTGAATACAAAAGATGAAGTAGTTCTGAGTAAGGAGAAGCTCAGAGGTGGAGACAGGTTGTACAGAATTAAAAAGGAGAGCAACGTATCCAATAGCAACAGAAAGAATAGAGACTGAAGAAACTTTATGAAAGATATGAGTCGTAAGGATGGCTGTGTTTGAATCTTTCATGGGTCCTACACCTTCTGTGGTCTGGTATCAATTCATTTCTAAATTTCCTTCAATATTTACCATTTCTTTGATTTTCATGCGTATGTATCTTTACAACTAAACCTTTACTGAAACATATCTTCCAACAATTATTGAGCAATCAATATGAACTGTACAGGAGCTATGTGCTTATTATTTAGTTTAAATTTACAATTTAAAGTAAATATTGTCACTCCCACCTTTTACAGTGGGAAACTGAGGGTCAGACTGACTGAAAATAGTGTAGTGCTGAAACAGAAGAGTATTTTGCCAGAGATTAACTTTCTTCCTCTCTTCTTTAGTGAGAAAATTACCAGTTCATCTCAATGTTGGTTAAGATATAAAATCAGCTTTAGACTTCTGCAGATAGTATTCAAAAAAGAGAGAGTAATAAAACCTTTTAATTTTATTTTTGATTTCTTTATTAAAAAAGAAAAAAGAAATTTTCTTATCTCTGAAATGAATCGATTTCTAGGGAAGAAAAGAGATTCAATTCTGTGTCTTTGAGGTGGAGAATTCTGGAACTTGTCCAAAATTTGGTGGAGTCCCTGATAGGTGAAATATATGTGACCAGAGGGAGTTGTTACCTTAAAATCCAAGTACAGTCCCTCTTGATCAAGCTTTGTCCAAACGGAGTAAGATCACTGTTCCTTTATGAACCAGGGAGCTTTGGGAAGGCCTCTAAATTAGCAACAGAACCTTCAAAAATCATGAAAATCCATCACTGATTGGATAATTAAGGAATAAACTTCAAGAGTAATAAAACTAGGAAGCTTACTAGATTTCAATTCCCCATAAAGACTAGTGTGAAAAATTTTTTGGACAGGCAAACTCCTGGGACAAGTAAGGAGAAGTGGCTCAAGGGCAATGCTCTGATAAGAATGTAGGTGAACCAAATGGTTAATTAGAAAAATGAAATAAGTTTAGTGGAATTCTTATCCCTTTCCATAACTTCAGTTTGTATAGCGGTTCATATTGGTTTCACAAATAATTTGCCCAGAGCGCACAGCTAATAAATACTAAAGCTTGGATTCAGTTCTAAAACCTTATGATTTCAAATCAAAACATTTGCATCATGCTCCATCATTTCTCATTAATTTAAATGTGGTGGAAGTAGTTTTGATACAAATATACATATAAAATTATAAATTGTTACTCATTTAGTTTGATGAAATGCATAATTGGTTCATATTTAACTATATTCTATCTTTTCTTCCCTTTATTGACATTTTGCTTTTCAAAATGAATGAATTATACTTGTTCTTTTCTAAACATACTGAAAATAGAAATCTACATAGTCTTTTAGAATCTATAAAGTTTATGGAGAAAGTACAAAACTGAATATTGATGTCTTTAATTTTCTAGCACTTTATCTTCCAATAAGAATTTGAACTATGGGTAAATAGGCATAGGTGAATTCTTTTATATTAATATACTCATTTATAACCTGTCTGTAATATTTTGAACCTATTTTATTGAACAACAACAACAATAAAAATAGAGTGGGGACAATTCCCAAAGGGAGAGCATGGGACGAAATGGTGGCCTGGGTCAGATGGCAGAAGGGAGGAGAAGTTCGTGACCTCATAACTCCATTTGTCAAAAATTTGAAACACTTTTTGAATCTCTATGTTGAAGAAATAATCATATAATTTTGTTGATTTGGCCAATGAAATGTGAAAGAAAGTAGCATGTGACATTTTCCTGCAGAAACTTTAAGAATCATTGGTTAATCTGCTATACCACTTGTTTATTTCCAAGATGAGGACTGTTTTATTACTCTGAGCTCTGGAGTAAAGAACTAAACTGACTCATGTTAGACAAGTATAATGAGTAAAAAATGAATGGCTATTGGTAAGCCACTGAGATTTAGGGTGTCATTTGTCACCACAACCCAATTTAGCTAAACTGATTATTCAGAAAGTGACACCCAAAAGTGAAATGCTGCTCTAACAACAACAACAAAAATACAAAATAATAGCTTTAGAGTGTCAGATAGTAAGAGGTGAGGAAATTATTAATGAAGGCTGAAAAGACGGTGACATATGTTTGCAGTGGCAAGCAATTAGTAAAACTGTCATCTGCTATATCTTAGAAAGCAGATGATGAACCTAATGTACATTTGGTTTTGGTTGTAGAAGTGGAAAAATAGGATATTAATAGCTTACATTGGTTGCATTTAACAAGGCACTACAAAAATGAAATGAGTTCAAGAAAGACTTGAACAGATTGTGAACACATTTGAAAGACTATTGAGAAAGTCCTGAAATTTCAGAAAGTGTAGGGTAGAAGTTGTAATGAATTATCACTTCCAAACAATAAGATACAACTAAGACGGACTTTGAAAAAGAATGGTTGATTTAAATTCAATATCCCTGGGAATAGGAGCAAATCAAGGATCAAAGCATATTTGTAAGGGGGGTGGGGAGAGGGAGAGAGGAGGAAGGGGAGGGAGAGAGGGAGGGAGGGGAGGGAGGGAGGAGGAAGGGAAGGAAGGAAGGAAGGAAGGAAGGAAGGAAGAAGGAAGGAAAGAAGGAAGGGAAACTGAAAGAAAGAAAGAAGAAAAGAAAGAAAAAAAAAAAGAAAGAAAGAAAGAAAGAAAGAAAGAAAGAAAGAAAGAAAGAAAGAAAGAAAGAAAGAAAGAAAGAGAAAAAGAAAAAGAAAAGAAAAAATTCATGGGCATCTAGGAACTCAGCAAATCTTTTGAATTAGTTAAAATGACAAGTAAAAAACTAAAAGTACAGCTATCTTAAGTGATAGACTTAAACAACCAGCAAAATACATTGAGAGAAAGAGAGAGAGAGACTTAGATATTTGTTTTATTAAAAAATGTGGATTTTGGCTATTCACATGCAGAGCTATTTACAACTAAATATATAGATAAAAAGCTGACTCAAGTTCTTAAGCAAATTGTACAGTCAGAAGAACCATCAGACTAAAAGACACAGTAAATAATCAACTCACAAAGTGACTTTTGCATTCTCAACCTTGTATTGGCTGAAAGCAGGCTGAGAAATCTGCTCAGCCCTCAAGGAAGACAAGTTTTCTAATTTCCCTTCGGATATAACTTCAAAGGAAAGAGTAAAAGAAAGGAACTTCCAGTGAGCAAAACTCAGAGCCATGGGGAACAACTGGTAGGGGAGCAGAAGCCAAGTCTAGTCAAGAGAGCTTCCTTATCCCCTTACCACTTAACTCCAATTCAGGAAAACCTTTCCTAGACCACAGGATTTGGTCTGGGCTCTCTCTTTCTCTTCTCACAGAACTATACACTGCTGTTTATATTTTTTAATCTCATTTTGTAATCATATATTTAGTTTGTGATTATTTTATTGATTCATGTCTCACTAGGTTGTAATCTTGATGAAGGCAAGACTCTATTTTGGCTCACCGTTACATTTTCAGAATCTAATCCCATACCTAGCACATGATAAGTAACTGACAAATATTTGTTAACTAAAAGTGTTTTCTCCTTTCCTTCCCTTAAGCTGAAAGTGTTTTGAAGCTGGAGTTCCCAGTGTACATCTGCCCTATAAGAGTAGGTTTACAAGTACCATGAATAGCAGTAACTCCTCAACCTCCTTTTTCTTAGTACCAACTTTCATTCAGTTTGGAGCTGAGGACAATGATACTCTCACTAGAGGCCGTTAAGTGTAACCACAAGTCCTGGTTTGCCTCAGATAAACTTTATTTGCACCAGGTGTCCAAGCATAACTATTGATAACGTCTCCTTTTATTCTAAACAGTGCCTAGGTTTAGAAGATGAATTATATGGTGTTCTTATTCCTAGTTGGGGCTATCCTGCTTGAACCTTTTCATTCTCAGTCTAAAATCTTAGGGTTCCCTGTGTTCAAAATAAATGAAATTTACTCCTATTAGAATCTAGAGTGCCAAACAAAGGCAGAAGTTAAATTACGGATATTTTCTTATGAATTATGATGGTTATTTTACCTGGGCTATTAAAAAATAAAATCGGTTAGACACAACTTCCTCAACCGAACAAAAAAAGCAAAGGTTAATATCGAAAATAAAATGCAATAAGTGTCAAATTGCTCTTCATTTTTAGGAACTAAGGGCTCTGAAAATGTTCCATAGAAGACAAAAAGATATATGGGAATTTCTCTGCCTTACAGAGACTCCCACACTGAGTTCAATTGTGATGTGTCTGCATTAGAGGTCTTTATGGCTAGAGCAAATGAAAATGCGATCTGATGGGAGTGAAAAACTTGGGAAAATCCCACACTGTTAGTAAATTAGGTCTTTTAAAAAAGGAACATCCCGGCAAGCTCAAATAAATCAATGTAACTCTAAGAAATAGCACTGAAAGATAAGTGCATTTTCAGGGTTACATCTTTGTTCTCTTTCTTTCTTAGCTATTTGATTCATGTAGTGAAGTAAATTTCTCTTGATTTTTTTTTTTCTTTCATGATATACAAGTTACTGAGTCCATACTGGACTTTTAACTAACCAGAGTTTTAATTACAAAGCAACACATTTGCTGCATAGAATGGCAACACCGTGTTACTGAACCAATTGGTTCAGATGTGTGGCTGGAATCCTGTATTCTCTTTGCTTTATAAAGATGAGAAACTGATCAGATGCCCTAACAGCAGGGCTTCTTTCTGATAAAAGGTAATTAAACCTTACAGACAAATGTAGTGCTTTGAGTTCTGATAGAACCAGACCAGTTAATACAGGAACACCAGTACAACGGTATACACAAAACTGAATGAGTCACTCATAGAATTTGCAAATATTTCTCTTCCTTCTCATTATCTTTTCAAGTAAATAATTATTTGCGCTACTCTTTTCCTTGTTTGAATGGAAAGAAAGCTCAAAATTAGAAATAATAATGTACCTGCTAACTTAGGGGAAGAAAATAGGCACCACAGATTCAAACTGCACAGACCTATTTAGGGTGTGACTATCTTTTGCAGTTTGCCCAAATACTGTTGCAGTTTTCATACTAATAGTCTTGTGTTTCAGGAAATACCCTCAGTCCTGAGCAAGATGAGATAAGGGCAAACCTAAAACTTCTTGACAAAACTATGAATTTCACCTTATTACAACAACATATGAAAGCAGAAATTACAAATCGAATTTTATGGTAAAAACTTTCTATATAGAGAACTTATTAATTCCTGGCACAAAAACTCAACCACAAAAGGTAAACTGAGTGCTTATAATAGACATCTAATTATGTATAACAATAAATGGAGGAGTTCTTTAACTCAGAACTTTATGCACAACATGAGTAGTCTAATCTGAGTGATTTAAGACACATACTGAAATCCGAAACATATTTATTGTAGTAGAATTAATATAAGCTTAAATATATCTAAAAAGATTTGATTGTTAAATAAATCCTAATATCAATATCTATTTCCTAGTTGCTCACTAAAAAACTAGAATAAGCCACTATTGCTAGAAAACACTCTTTCCATTTTTGTTCCATGAGTATTCCTTCACTTCCTTCCAAGATCTGCTGTCTTCTCCGTGTCTCACACTGCTTTCATTTTAGATGCTCTGTGCTTTTCTCTGTCTGTTTATGAGGCACATTGGCTTCCTGCCTGTCTTTCTCCTCTCAATGGCTCCTATGATTCTGATCATACTTCAGGGAAGGGATCTATGTTTTCTAATATTTTGAGAAGCAACTAACTTCCTGATTGGCATCCAAATTGAAAACTGATTTTCCCCATTGGCCAGAATCATGGAAAACATTGTAAGTTCTATGGAACTCGTTTGATAGCATTAAGTAGACTTTTGGCCACAACAATTTTTAATGATTCCCATGCAGCATCATCTGTGACATGTATATAGTGCTAGCCTCTAAATATATGTTATTTAAAAGCTTCATGTATACATATTTATCTCTTCTGTTATCTTTTAAAACAGCTTTTGCAGTTTATATTTGAATTGTTATTTGAAATTTTAATTAAATTTTATAATTTTCAATTGTTTTCTCTAAAGGTAGCTTTGCCTTTTTCTCTACAATAGAAAAATACAACCATTTTATTATTAACTGAGCATGCATAGCATTTGTATCTTTTATCTTCCCTTGGCTTCATCAAAATAAAACTTTCCACCAGACACACATTTCCTCATTATCAATATAAATTAATTAATTAATTATTTTAGAATGTATAGGTGTTTAAAATTTATGGGTATTTTAAAATTTATATGTATTTAAAATTTTATTTTATTAAAGCCAATTTTAAATAAAAATTACATCTACCTATTTTGCTGTTGTTGTTATTGTTCTATGTCTTGCTTGCTTCTCATGATGAATATTTGTACCATGTTAAAAGATTTTAGTTGGGTTTTAAAATATATTTTTGTAAGAAAAGTAACTTCCTGATAATAGTTTAAGCTAGAAAAATGGGATAGATATAAAAGAAAACAACTTAAATAGTAAAATTCAATGTCAGGCATAAAAGCAAGATAAATTCAGGACCTCACGTAGCTAATAGTCATTTAAATCAGGGATCCGCAACGCCCAGGCCTGGCCGGGTACAGCTACCCATTTATGGCCTGTTAGGAACCAGGGGGCACAGCAGGAGGTGTGTGACAGGAAGCCAGCGAAACTTCATCTGTATTTGCAGCTGCTCCCCAGTGGTAGCATCACCATTTCAGCTCTACCTCAGACTATCAGGCATTAGATTCTCATAGGAGCACTGGTACCTGGTGCTAAAAAGGTTGAGGATGCTGATTTAAATAAAAATAATTAAAAAAATTAAGTAAGCAACAAAAAAAGAATAAGCTCTACTTCATCCTATACATATCATTATAAGAGTATATTGAGATTGGGGAATAGATTGAGTCTTTTTTCCTACGTAGTTTGGAAAGGTTTTGCCAAATCTAGGAAAATTTTCTGTAAAACAAACAGACAAGCAAACTATATTGCAAATGTACTACACACCAAATAGAGAACACCAACTTTGATCTCTATCAGCTAATGATCTGTATGTCCTACCCACACAAAGACCAACATGTCAGGTGTGTGTTCCTAAAGAGATACTGGTCGACCTGGAGGGAAAAAAAAAAAAAAAAAGGTAAGAAGAGTGCAATATTTCCCAGATTAAATTATCATATTGAAGTCTTATGACTTCTTTTGTTTATGCCTGAAGATTTCTAAGATCTCTACAGAGAATAGTGAATAGATTATAAAGCCAATCTGCAAATTGATGGAGTTCACTTTGCCAGTTTAAAGGAAAGTTACAAGAACAGAGAAGACATCAATATGTAGCTGTAGCTATGGTGAAAATGACATGCAGGACACGAATATTTTTTATTGTGATAAAAAAATAAATAAATAACATGCGATCTACCCTCGTAACAAATTTTTAAATGTACAGTAGATCTTCAGAACTTTTTCATCTTCCATAACAGAAATTTTGTACAGATTGAACAGCATCTAATTTTAACCACTAGACCTCGGAAGGACTTTTAAACGTTGCAACTCAAAATGTGTTCCTCAAACCAGCAGCTTTAGCATCACCTGGGACCTTACAAGTGCAGGATCTTGGCCCCACTCGCAAACCAGATGAATTGAAATTACCTGGGCATAGGAACAAGATCCCCATTTGAAGGTACATTAAAATTTGAAAACCATGGCTTGAAAACACTGCTTTCCTTTATGCCTCTAAGGCAAAAACCTTGAGAAAGTAAATGTATTTTCTCTGCTGTGAAATAATATGATGAAATTTGTGAAAACAATACTTAATTCTTTAAATTTGTGCTTTGGGGTTACTATTCTCATCAGTGAATCATTCTGAAGTCGAAACACAAACATTGCCTTTAAAAGAGAAAGGTTTTGCTTTCAGAAGACCTCTGAATTGTTGCCTCCTAAAGAGCTTGCACATTTGTGGAAATAATTCTGTTTCTATGGCTTTACCTGCAGAGTCTGCCAGTATTCCAAAATCTATCGCTACTATTCACTGTGGCCATGTAGTTCTCCTTCTTTATTTTCATTATTTTTGTCACTTTTTGCTCCACTGCTGTATATATCCTATGTCCTGGAATACTAAGCAATCCAGGACACAATTCTAAAAGCATCATTCACAACAAATAACTGCCTTGGTCCGATTTGAGAAAAATACCATAAATGTGTTCTTTTATTCCCCTAAAGAGCTGCAAGATAGAAAACACCACGGAAGGTCATTTTCTTCAGGAATTATTTATACACAGATTTAGGGAGGGTTTTTTGGCAGATATAGCTATTTAGAATATGAATGTCTCCAGGTCTTTCTCCAGAGTGAGCAAGTGGAAAGCATGACAAGGCAAATGTATTCTCCTCTTAACTTTACATCAAGCTTACCTGGTTTCTCAATTCCTCTGATAGTACATGGATTTGTGATTTTAGACAAAATACAATAAAACTGGGTATTAAATTTTAAAAAAAGCATAACTTAGAATGAACTTTCTCCCCACTTATCTTTTTTATTCTTTCCTACATCTATTTTTAATATTCTGTCCCCTACGTGATATTGGGCAATAAAATGAGAAAGTTCTGAAAACTTATGGTACATTATTAGTCTATGGTAGTCACCACAATTATGCTTTATTAGTAAGCATTTTGTTAATCTTTTTCATCAAAAAATAAAAAGGTCTTTATAATTACTTTCAAAGAGGATTCTTTAGATTTTAAGCGTATTTTCTAAACTGAACATTGAACATACAAATGAATGATAGGGATCTGTTTCTGCCTCTGAGGGGATGGTAAGCCAGGAAAGTTAGTGGTTTCTGAGCATAGACACCAGTGCAAAGGATCCATGTCATGAATAATCCATTTGGCCTTATAAGAATGTGATCATGTATTACATTTTCTCATTACCTAGGGAAGCTGAGACTATAGCAAGTCCAGACCCTTTTTCTAATCCTTTAGGCAGCTAGCTTGCTGGAAGCTTTGCAATGTAGCCTCATAAACCTCACACTTCTAGCAATAGGGAATGACTCCAGCCTGTGTTAAGAAAATTGAAAACTGGCAATAATGCATGACAATTCTCTTCTGATGTTAAAATAAACAGAAAATGTAAAATATAAGTGTTCAGATAATCACAATAATTTAATTTAATAAGCAAAATTTAAGTTGAAAAGTTAAAAATATATTTGCATCATTGACTTGAAATTGCTAGAATTATAATACAGTTTAAACAGCATTTACACATTTTATCTAACCTCTCTAATCAGATTATGTTCACATTTTAAGTTAAGATGATGTAACTCCATGTCAAAGACGACTATAGAAAATATTACAGAATTAGAGCAGTGGCCTCTCCTATTCTGGTTGCAACTACCCCATCTGTAAGCATGCACGAACTTTCATCCCTTACAATGTTAAAAAGGCTGTATGAATGTAACAGCCACAGTAAGGGCTTTCTTGTGTTTTTACTAAAAGAATTAAACTTTGCAGGAAAGTGAAAGGAAAAGTTGTTCTTTAAAAAAAAATAAAACATCATAGTATAGGTAAAACCTGTGGGGATTCAACAGAACTTGAAAGACTACTTTTAAGTATTCTTGATCTAAATGATCTAAGGGGATTGTGAGAATTAATGAATAGTGGGTTGCAGACTAGGTCAAAACAGAACTTCTCTACCCTATTACCTCCCAAATTTTTTATTGTAGAAGAACATTCTCATCTCACTATCGGGGGTTTATTCAGTTAGATATTTGCATTTCAAGTAGTCATTTAAATACTAGATAGTTTATGGAAATCTAATGAAATTATAGAAATAAAGGTATTCACTTTTTAAAATATGTCAGAATTCCATCTATTAGAGAAATCAATTTGAAATGTAAATGATATAATTTCAATACATATTAACTGAGTCTCCGTTATTGTATAAAACAAAATTTTAGGCATTAGAAGGTGAGTGATAAAGCTTAAGCCTCGAGCACTGCATTTCTTTGCATGAACATCATCTAATCAGCAAAAAAAAAAAAAAAAAAGAGTAAGAAGTATTTTAATTAAAAATACAAACATTAAACAAAAATAAATCTGTAAAATTAAATGTATACTAATTGATAATTGTGAAATAAACCAGTAGTATCATGAGGTCACATAATTTGAACAAAGGGTGAAATTATGTGCACACACACAAAGATGTTATAATTTGGATGAGAAAAGCAAGCCAGTCTTGACTTCAATAGGACCACTATACTAAGTCAGCAAATTTTCTTTGTAAAAGACCAAATTGTATGTATTTTTGGCTTTGTGGGTCATTCAGTTTTTGTTACAACTACTCAACACTATCACTGGAGTACAAAAGCAGCCATATACAATATAGAACTATGAATGAACATAGTTGTGTTCCAATAAAATCTTATTTACGAAAATAGGCAATGGGGCCAAATTTGGCCTGATCGCCATAATTGGCCAAAACCCACTATACAGGATGTTTAAATTACCTCTTGAAAGCAGATTCCTACAGGAAAGCGTCTGTTGGTTGTGGTATTTGTATGTGTGATAAACCAACCACTTCAAAACTTGGCTCTAAAGGGTGAAACTTTATCGTGTATGCACTTTGTGCTATTGAGCATTAAAATTACTCAGTATTTATTGAACTGGGGTCATTAATGGCTTAATATGAAGAAAATAAAGCACTAGAGAACATATTTCAAGGGATAATTTTATATAGCCTCAGGGGATAAACTAGATAAGTTGCAGCTTTTTTTTCATTTCCATTTTCTGTATTTTTATGATTTATTTAGGATGAATTAATAAAACAGTTTTTTACATTAGATTCCATATATTGAAGTTTAATAAGCTACAACCACTAGTCAGAATAAACTATTTCTTTCAAACGACAAAAAGAATAATTTTACATTTTCTTAAAAGAGATGTATTACAAACATGTATACACAAACAAATCGAACTGAAGGTACTATAACCCATTGCAAATACCAACAGGTTCCCTAAATTAAAAGATACTTTTGCCACCTCTAATTTAATTCAGTTTACCACACAGACTACATTTTTTACTTCCTAGGAAATCGTCAGAATAAAATATTGTAGCTTTTATTTAAAGATGAATGATCATGAAGGGTGAAAGGAAAACCGGATGAAATACTTGCAATAAGGAACTCAATATCTATTCTGTAAGTATAGTAACAAAATTGTGCTTTGCATTGCAAATGGTATCTTCTGTGTTCCTCATAACTAATTTTCAAATGCTGAAGAGGCAACATTCTACTCTGAATCTATAATGTCTGATTAGCAAAATATGTAATTTTTAAGTTGACAACTGTAAAGGTTTAATACACACAAATTGTACAAGTAAATAATACAAGTCTGTGACATACCAAGTATAATTTATAAATCAATAAGATATATGTCTAGTTAGATTTACTTCTTTTGAAGCTTTAAAAATTTTAGCCATAAGCAAATTTATTCAAAAAATGAAATTATTTGAAGTCCTTCATTGAAAGATCCCAGAGCTTTTAAAATAAGTTTAAGCAAGAAATTTAAAAAATGTATTCTCCTATAATAAGATGTTGAATTTAAAAACATTTAGTAATATGCATAAATAATCTAAGAAAATGTTTCAAATTTCTATGCTGCTGCAAATATTCATGAGTGATCTAGCCTTTGCAATTCTAATATTGAAATATAGGCTTTCTTGAATATTGGTCTACTCTGAATATTACACAATGAGGACACTGGGCTTTGCTCCAATTAGAGTTGGATCACTAACATTTTTAACTCAAACTGCAAAAAAATGAAAAACTGGGTGGTAGGTCATATTGACTCACTTTAGACCATGTTAGAGTTTAGCATTGTTAAGGCTCTTAGTGGCTTTTCCATGATGAAACAAGGTAATGATATCTTTTTATTTGATACAGGGCTGTTTCAGAGACCTATTTCATACTTAGAATTACAAAAGTATCATGGCCTGAGCTGATGTAGGTAAAGAATATAAGTAAAAGGCAAATAGAAACCATATCTTGTGTTGAAATTGTAATGAAAACTTTTTTCCCAGCTCTTCCCAAATAGTCTCTAATTAGAGACAGTTTGCCACATTGCTATTGTTTTTTATTGGTTGAATTTTCTCTCCAATATTTGCCAACATCTAAGGGAAAACTAACTTTTGAATGGGATACTTACATTCTTTTTTCTTATTTTAGACTCTGTAATAGTAATAATGTTGTTTCAGACTAGAAATAAACTGACTAGATTATTTTGTATTTAAATCTATTGAAACATGTATTCATTTCAAATGTAACTTCAGTATTGATATATGCCCTGAATAAAAACAGTAGAATATTTTAAAATGTTACAGCATTTTTACACTTTTCTTATGATTTTCTTGTCCATGAAATATTTACTTCTGAGTTTTCATGTATTACGAAACCATCCAGTGGCCAAATATGATGAATATACGTAGAAAACTTGAGGGTGGCATCTGCCACTGTGAACATTTTTAGATTGAATTCTTCAAAACAGATTCCATAATGTCAAAATGAACAGTTTGCAATGAACATGAATTTACCAGGCAGAATTTTGTGACTTTTGGATACCCCCAGAATGATCAATTTCAGGAGGAAATTACAGTTTTACAGTTAATTATATTCACTAATGTCTAGAGATTGAATCCAAATTCCATAGTTATCTTTAACTCTTAGATACATTTCTAGATGCAGATTTGTTTCTTCAGCTGGCTGAATGAAGAAACAAGCTGGATAAATATGGGCAATCTCTGTTGCTGTTTCAAAATTCAGTGCTCTAGGATTATTAACTCGGTATCTAGTTATTTATTACTTCTTCACATAATGCAGGTAGGTATGCTTCATTTTTAGAGTTTTATGGCTTCATTTTCTTGCCAATGACCTCCAAGTAAATCACAATACAATTTTTTATTAAGAAAGTCCTAATAAAACTAATTATTCCTTAAGAAGCCAATTATTCCCTGTCATATGGGGCCAGACTATTAGTAAAATATAATAAGAAAAAAATTAATATAAAGGATAGCAAGTATAGACATTGGCTTATATAGGCATGTATTTTGAGATATGACAAAAACCTTTGCTTATCTGGAAACATGAGTACTTAGTTTCAATTTAAATGTGTTATAAATAGTTCCAGAACTAAAGATAATTTATTGGATAAAATAATCACAAAATACTGACATATTATATGCAATAATGGGAAAAAATTGCTATACATAGAATTATCTGTCTTTAGTTTAAAAAATGAACTACTTCTACTCTTATCTAATGAACTTCAGCTAATAGAGTATTTCTGAAGAAAGAAACTAAAGTTCTGATTTTAAACTCATTCATTTACTTATATCTCCACTAACATTACGTGCTAACTTACAAGAACACTCTGGCAGCTTATTTTGGTTAACTTTAAGAAAATGTTCTTCCTACATTAGAAGCATAGTTTTATTTTTATTATTATTATGTCCACAGCATCGGGTGGTGTGCGTCTTAAAAAAGAATTATAACAATTAGATAGAAATCCTTCAGAATGGAAAACAAATCAGAGGAAAGTAGTGCCCAGAACATAAGACCACTACAAGTGTTTTCTTTTCAATGGTTATTAAATTTGGTGTGTGTTTGTACACAAATAAGAAAATAATTTATTTTATAATAGCAACGAGCAGTGGGAAATATAAGTATTAGAGGAAAGCACAGTGTCATAGCGTTGTTTCAATCGTTACCAAGATTTCATAATTCTTCTCCATCATCTCATGAAGTAAGCATCAGCAACTTCATGATGTAGAGCATCCGTGCTATGAAGTCTATTTCATATGTTCCACCAAAACATGATTTTTTTAGAAGCAAATTATTATTTTTTAAACCTAGTTCAAGAAATATAATTTTACAATAAAATTGGAAATCATAAAATCCATTTATGAATGAATGATTCAAGAGAGGATAATGCCAATGATACTATAATTGAAAACTACTTCGACAGTCAAGCTGGACTTCTATCCACCTCGTCAGAGAGATGTCCTAAAGATGCATGCCAGGAGTAGAGGGCAGCATGCTCTAAAGGGAAACTGGTGAGCATTTGATTCACTCATATTGAAACTAAAACTGGCATCTGGAAATAACTTAGAAGTAAGTTAGTTGTGCTTTTCGTATGGAAAAGGCTTTAATTAAAACTGAGTTAGACTTGAAATGGTTTAAATGGACAAAGAGAAAGCAGTTGTTTTTGTTATTATACCACTTCCTATTGATGATGACACTGTCTTAGGATGTAAATTCAGAGCACAAGGAAGCATTGTTTTAATAGAGAGTTTTCAATATGTTTGTCATTTGTGAGAATGTAGCACATCTGCTACAGTCAAACTATGGCAAATCGATGCTCCCCATATCATTAGGGACCAGGGTATGGGGAGGTGATTGGTGTGTTATCATGAACAGCAAGTATTTCATGGCTTCCAATCACCAAACAAGAAAAATGTTCAAAACATGAGCAGATTACAAATCCTGATAGACACCAATGGATTAGGTTATAGTCTATAGCATTGCCACTTTTATAAGTCAAATATTAGCAATTTCACATAGTGCAAGTTTAAGGCAAATCATGTTAAATTCTAAATGGAATTCTCTTTTTTTAAAAAAATCACTACTCAGAGATCATAGCTGAGAACAAGCAACACAGGGAACAACACAGTCTAAGTTCTGACAGTAACCAGTCTTTGCTGAGAAGTCAGTCCAGTCATGGGACTAACACTGCCTCAACTCACCACACCCCTGGGTAGCACAGGAGGATGACTGAAGAGGAGACTTAAAAGCAAAATCGCACTTTAAGTAAAAGCACTGTTTTTCAAAAGAGAATATTCGCTCTTCCTAGATTTCTGCTAAAGAAGAAAAAGTGGTGTGTCTTCTTCCATAATAGAGTCATGTATAGAACTCATAAGAAAATGAATTGCTCATAAAATTGAAGAATAACTATAGCAAAAGTTATTGACCTTTTATTGACTGATTAGATATCACTAATGTGCCCTACTTGCTACTGGCAGAGTGCTATGGACTGAACTGTGTCCCCAAAAATACATATGTTGAAGCCCTAACCCATAATGTGATGGGATTTGGAGATGGGGCCTTTAGGAGGTAACTAAGTTTAGATGAGGTTGTGAGGGTGGGGCTCTCATGATGAAATTAGTGTCCTTGTAAGAAAAGACACCAAATAACTTGCTCTTCCTCTCTCCCTGCCATGGGAACATAGAGAGAAGGTGGCCTTCTACAATCCAAGATGAGCACTTCCACCAAAACCTAACTATAATGGCACCTGGGTCTCAAACGTATAACCCTCAGAACTGTGAGAAAATAAAAGTCTGTTGTTTAAGTCACTTAGTCTATGGTATTTGTTACAGCAGTCCCAGCAGACTAATACACGGAGCAAGGAACACTTCAGAACAGTTGATGAAATGGGGTGGGGGGGTACAAAAAGAGGTCCAGGATCACCACCTCAATTTTTCATTTTCCAAGTAATATATAAGATAGATCCTACTTTTTCCCATTTTACATAATTTTGAGGATTAAGAAATATGGATAAGAGCAGAGGCCCCAGTCTTACCTGGAATCACAGTCCTATGAGGCCCCAGGTCTGATGCTCCCAGGTGAGTTTCAGTTAATAAACGTAGCTACAGGATGAGTGGTGGTGAAGTTCTCTTGTCAAAAGGTATATGAGGAAAAAAAAAAAAAACAACAGAGTGGACAATAATTTCAGATAATGCTAATACAGAGAAGAAGATATGTCTTAAAATAAGAGATGCCCCAGACACAAGCTGTTGAAGCCACAAGTCTGGTAGAATTCCAATATTAGATTAATGATCTTGAGCCAACAGGACTAAGTTTTAAAAATGGGATTATATTTTTCTAGTAAACAAAGAGAAAAGAATGAAAGTTAGAAAGTCAGACTGATATATTTATTATTAATGAAGTCTGCTACCCATAGTGAAAACAAGTAGCCACAAGAAACAGTTGGTGTCAATTACTGGAAAAAGTAAAATTACTTCAAATTAATAGACCAACCATTTGAAGCTCTTTTTCTAAAGCATTTATACTAATATTTTAGAACATAATTACATGCTGATACTATGGGCATTTCTAGGAGCATTCATTGTCATTCTTTTCATGTATAGTGCTCTGAATTACCATAAAATTGTTTCTTGGGAGATTTATGCTAGACAAATGAAAACATCTTTGAATGTTTTGCAACAAAAGGTATCACCGAATCAGTTTCTGTAACTAACAAGCATTAATTGAGTACTTGCTATGAGCTGAAATTTCAAAGAAGAAAAAACGTAGTTTCTGACATCAGTAAAATCAAATTCTAATAGGAGAGTCCAGGGCTCATTCAAATAATAAATTTTAATAATGAAAGATTTATAATATACATTTTGTTTCTTTTCTGATTAAATACATTTTTGCTACCATCTTATTAGTATTATATAAAAGAATGCATTGTTATTTAAATTGTTTATGCAAGCACGCTAATAATATATATATTCCAGAAGAGAAATTATATTCCAGTTAATTGATTATCTTAGAAAACCAATGCTTTGTATGCATATAACAAATGCTGATTTAATATCTCACTGCAAATAGTTTCTAAATGAAATTACAAGAATCATTAGGCACAGAACCTATGATCAAGATCTTCATAATTATTTACTCTCACTTCTGTTTGGCCTATTTTTTCTGTTTATTTCACTACAAATAGTTTATAAATGATTGGTAACAAGTCGGAAATTTTGAGTGACAATTTGTGATATTTATTGATGAAATTTATTCACTTCTTAAATTAGGTCTAATAATTTCTCTAAATTAGTCCTATTATCTACATACAAAATGACATATAAGTAGCCCAAAGTTTCCAAAGGTAAGGCTTTTAAAATCACAAATATTTGGTCAGTGATTTTCCTGTGTTATATAATTCAGTTAACTTCAGTGCAACCTACCCAGTGAACTGAGAAAGAGGTTATAGTTTTTTGTTTGCTTCTCAATTCCACTGTATCCTATAAATTATAGCATACTAACATATTCCACCAATATCCTGAAACCTTTCTAATTCTTCCTCCCTTTTTCCCTTCACATTCTCATTTCTTGTGTTCACTGCAAGAGCTTCTTCTTGCCTCCAGTTTTTACCTGCCACATGACATTTTGTACAAATCTACTATGTCAACTACCTATATTAAATATGCATAGAGAAAAATCTAAAGTTTTTATATTGCTTATAAGAAAAAAATTTCACACTCTTTAAAGTGACATTCTAGGTTCTTTATGGTCATTGACAGTCTCATATACAGCTTTTTACTAATCTATTTACCTTATTTTTAACAATTCTCAAATACGGCATGAATGTCTAGGCTGTATCAGTCAGGGTTGAATGATATATTGTGGGAACAAACAACTTCTTAATCTCAGTGACTTAAAACAACTAAACTTTATTTCATAATCATCACAAGTTAACTGAGGACTCTGCTTTATGTCCTCACTCAGGGGTGCATGCTGACAGTACCTGCAGAAAATGACTGGGAGAGAGGAATGTAGAACATGTTTTACTGGCTCTTGTATGCTTTTATTCAGAAGTGATACATATGAATTATACTCTCAACCTATTGAAAAAGCAAGTCATATGATCACATCTATGTAGAAAAGCCAAAGTGTGAGCAAAGACACATGTCTTCATGAATCCGCTCATTCTCCCTTTTACTCCCCAAAATTTACCTTTTTCCGTATAATAAACTCCTTTTCATTCTTCATGGGTGAGCCCTTTTTATACTTCTAATAATATCTTATTAGTGTGTTTCATAAGCATTTATCTCACTATAATAATAGCATTAATAATAGTAACAGCACCAAAAACATCACTTTCGAGCACCCACTATGTGCTAAGCACTATGCTAGGTACTTCACAAATATTATTTTACTCAGTCCTGAGCAAAACCTTGTTGATAGGTATATGTCGTTTTGGAGAAGCAAGTTTGCAACAGCGAGGGCAAAAAGGCTTCGCTGTTATCTACACATTCAGTATATGGACAAGTCAATATTTGCATCCTAATCTGTCTGGCTACAGAGACTAGTTGCTGAACAACATTTCTACAATCTCTAACTTGCATGATAGGACCCATTCTGAGTTCTTTAAGCGCACAGCCATCCTTTTATTCCTTCTACTAAGGAGTTTTCAGTAAATAATTGGTAAATTATTTAGTATTGTTAGTTAATAGTATATTTTCTAATGACTCCATAGTACTCTATTTCTCCTGTAGGAAGTGGTAATAGTCCTTTAAATAAATAATTTTGTTCACTTATATAGAGAAAAGACTCTATGAAACCCAGATTCGTACTTATTGTAGAAAATCTTGTTAGACTTTGCTTTCCATTAAACTGTGGTTGAAACTATTGGCAGAGCAAATAATGCAACTGCTTCTAGATTCCAGTTGGCCAATCCTGAAAGTGCAAATGAACAATGGCAATTCAAAAAGAATTCTGAAACCTCCACGGGGTGCCATTTTAGAGTCAAATTCACAATACAACTGTGCCTCTATGAGGCAGTTTAGCTGTGATATTTGAATTTTATCTAATTTCACTGTGTTTTAGAGGCCCATTTACATGGTATAAACTCTGACTACATTAATTATGGCTGCCACTTTCTCTAAATAAATATCAGTAGCAAATAAAACTAGTATTCAATACTGTTTTGTACTTCTCCAGGCATGCCTGCCAGTAAATGAGTTTGAGCCTTTGATAGTGATTTTACACTGAGCTTGGTTAGTGCCAATATAATTGGTATAAAAGTTATGAAATCACATCATAATTTTAGAACCAATATAGCTACCATATGCTTGCATTATAATATAATGTTGGTTTTGTTTGCAGATTACACATGCCTCAGGCGTCCTTTAGAGTCATTTCGATTCATTTAGAGAAAATTTTACATCCAATCATTGGAATGATGCTCAGTGAAAATTTTTAAAAAAATAATTGCTTAGTTAAAAAGAAAAATCTATGTTTATTTTTCGCAACAAATGATCAGGAAAAGCAAAGTCCCTAAAGTTTTTACAATGAAATTATGGACAGCAAATAGAAAATCCTTAGTGTTAAATATAACAGAACTAACCAAAGCAAAAAATGTTTATATTTTTTTCTGTGTTGGTCATTTTTATGATAACAGAAATCAATTTTAAAGTTACATCAATTTAAAATATCATTAGAACAGTTTTTAGATCTTTTTTTCCTCATGACATCAAGCTTCAAGTGAAAAAGAGTCAGATAGAGATTGGCTATGTAGACTAAAATAAAATTAAAATAAGTGGAATCGAGTGTTGACACATCAATGACAAAAAAAAAATCTTATAAATTAAAATTTAGACAAGTAGTTTGCCCTTTTTCCCTAATTCTTGATAGTTGCCAAACATTTGAAAACATCATAGCAAATATTGTAGCATAAAAAGAGGGAGATTTTTCTGGTCAATTACTTGATTTTTAATTTTTTTAAGATAGCATTCCCTAAGATTCAGAATATATAGCCACATAATAAAAGGTATTAAGCAGAGTTTACTTAACATTTAATAATTCAGAAGATAGTTCAATGCCTTGCTGCTTCACAGTTAGCTCTGTAGGAGTCATTTATTGAGAACCCAAAGTTAAGCATGGGCTGTCTTCTAGTGTGATTTCAGAGGCATCCCTTCTAGGCTAAACTAGGCTGTTCAAAATGTTCGAAATGATTTTACCAGGGGACAAAATTTTTAAACACACTAATAGAGATAAGGTTTCAAATTTAAATATTCTTGGTTGACAAAATATATTAAATAAGATTTGTAATTAGGTACACAGATGGCTTTTGGTTTTTCCCTCACAAAGAATCAGTTTTTACAGTAAAAGAGAGCAAAGGTAGAATCAAAATGAGGCCCAGAGCACCTTGGACTCTCTTCAACTCTCTTCAACAAGATAGACATTGAGATCTAAAGAGCACATAAAAATTTATCTACTTACTTGACTTCAAATATCTCCTCTATTTAGGTCACTTCCAAATTTGAGTATCATTCATTATCTCTTACTGTATTTTAGGTCTACTGGATATGTCTACTATCATGTCAAACTCAATAGAATTTAAAGGGCATTTTGGTCCTAAAATTATGATGAACAAACTATTTTTCCAGTTCTCAGAAAACCACTTTACTTTAATCATATATATATATATATATATGTATATATATATATATTGATGATAAGTGTATATATATATACACACACACACACATATATATACACATATATGTATATGTATACACACACACACACACACACACACACACACACAAGATTTTACATTTATTTCTCTAAAATTTTATTTTCCATATTTACAGACATCATGTTATCCAGTCTTCACTCCATATGTCAAACTCAGTTTATGGTCTCCTACCTGCTCTTCTCATTTTCAGTATCCTGAAGTTACATACCTTTCAACTATCACTTAGGCAAATGTTTTTTCTTTTAATTAATGTAGTATTTCTTTTTGCTAAAGATGTTGACAAAGGTAGGATTATTTTATTATTAAAGTGTGATGCACTTCCAATTGTTCGAAAATAAGCAAAATGGGGTTTGAGACTCTTGAAGCTTGTAAAATTAAACTTTAAATCCAAAACAGGATAACTGGAAAAAGTAATTTAAAATAAAGGGATTTTAGAAAGAATAGTTTAAAAAGGAAAACAAGTTAACAAAAAAAAAAATTAAAAATAAGATAACAAAAATGGTGCAAGTATGTCAAGCAAACATTTTTAAAACATTCTTTTTACTGGGTCAACTCTGTTCTCAAGAATGTGCGATGACTTTACATTGCCCATTTTCTCCCATAAATATTTTTATTACTCTCTAATATACAGATTACACTCTTACTATGTGCTGTATGTAATATACTTTACATATATAGTGTACTTTCCATATATAAAACCTATTCCATTCATTTGTTTATAAAAATTATTTTCTCTAACCCAATTATCTATTAAAATTTTACAATCCTTAAAGATCCAGTTTATGTCATCCTTGTCTTCCTTCTTCCATGGTATTCTCTTCTACTTAGATTTTCCTTTTGAAGTTCTGCTCCATTTACCAACAGTACATACCCAAGGTAAGCTAACTCTTTGTCTAATGGCTTCAAATACTAAAGTTTCTTTTTGTTTTCCTTGAGAACAGGGGTAATATCCATATTATTACTTTTTTATAACTTACAACATATATTCAATGATGGCTATATAGCAAGCTCTGATATTTTTTATCTCACATACTGATTTCCATTAAGTTTAAGACTAATTTACTAGATAGGTAGAAACAAATTGTCAAGTAGGTTAATTTTTTTACTTTTGCACAAGTGTTAAATCCCAATAGGTAGTTGTGTCTTGTCATTTATTTAGGATTTATACCCCCACTTCTACCATTCTTCTCCGAGAAATAGGAGACCTAGATGAGCACTAAATTCTTTCTCGTTCCTGAAATTTTAAAATCTGAAACTAGATAACTCATATAAGAAAGCAAAATTGAAGTCAAATCAGCTCGTATAGGCTAAGGTGGTTTATATAGAAAACATTGTGAGGTGGGTTACTGCAAAATCTGCAAAGCAAACAAAAATTATAAATAAATAAATATATCCATCTGAAATAAAGATAAAATTATATGTTGGAAAGATTGATTAACAAGAATGATTATAATGAGCTAGATTTATGATGCTGTCAGCATTGGCCTAATTATTAAAAACTGAAAAGGTTCAATAAAAACATTTAAATATATATTCAAAAATTAAAGGTAAAGCATAATTATTTATTTTATTTTATTTTATTTTTTTTAATTAAGTTTACTGGGGTAACATTGGTTAATACAATTATATAATTTTCAGGTGTACATTATAATTTGACATCTCTGAATATTCTATGGTGTGTTTACCACCTAAAGTCCAGTTTCCTTCAGCTACCATATATTTGATCCCCTTTACCACTTCACCCTCCCCCTAAACCCTATATTTGACCACCTTTACCTCACTCCCTCCTCCCTCACCCCACTATTAATCACTAGTCTATAGTCCTCTTGTAACCGCTAGCCTATAGTCCATGTCCATGAATCTCTGTTTGTTTGTCCTGCTCATTTGTCGCTTTTAGATCTATAACCCACATATAAGTGATATCATGTGATTTTCAACTTTTTCTGTCTGGCTTATTTCACTTAGCATGATTATCTCGAGGTCCATCCATGTTGTTGCAAATGGTAATATTTCATCTCTTCTTATGGCTGAGTAATATTCCATTGTATATATGTACTACAGCTTCTTTAGCCAATCATCTATCATAGGATACTTCGGTTGCTTCCATGTCCTAGCCACTGTGAATAATGTTGCTATGAACATCGGTGTGCAAATATTTTTTCAGATATGAGTTTTCAAGTCTTTGGGGTAAATACCCAGTAGAAGGATTGCTGGATCATAAGGTAGATCAAATCTTAGTTTTTTGAGGCACTTCCATACTGTTTTCCATAGTGGCTGTACCAATTTGCAGTCCCACCAGCAGTGTATGAGGGTTCCTTTTTCTCCGCATCCTCTCCAACATTTGTTATTAATTGTCTTGCTGATTAAGGCTATTCTAACAGGTATGAGATGGTATCTCATTGTGGTTTTGATTTACATTTCCATAATAGTTAGCGATGTTGAGCATCTTTTCGTATATTTGTTGGTCATTTGTATGTCCTCTAGGGAGAAGTGTCTGTTCAGGTCCTCTGCCCATTTTCTGATTGGATCATTTGTATTTTTGTTGTTATTGAATTGTATGAGTTCTTTGTATATTTTGGTTATTTGACCCTTATCGGAGGCATTGCTTGCAAATATATTTTCCCATTTGGATGGTTGTCTCTTTACTTTGTTGACGATTTCTTTTGCCGAGCAGAACCTTTTTAGTTTGATATAGTCCCATTCATTTATTTTAGCTTTTACTTCCCTTGCCTTTGAGGTCAAACTCATAAAATCCTCTTTAAGTCCAAGATCCTTTAGTTTAGCTCCTATGTTTTCTTCTATGCATTTTACTGTTTCAGGTCTTATATTGAGGTCCTTAATCCATTTTTAGTTAACTTTGGTGTGTGGTGATAGACAACAATCTAGTTTCATTCTTTTGCAGGTGGCTTTCCAGTTTTCCCAGCACCATTTGTTGAAGAGACTTTCCTTTCTCCACTGTTTTTGGCTTATTTGTCAAAAATTATTAAAGCATAATAATTATTATTACACTTTTGTGTTCTTTAAGAGTTGTGTGTGCTCTAATCAATACTATTGCTTTAAAAGTTAAGAAGAATATATTTTAGTAGTGGTTCGATTCACTCTTATAGAATATAAATGGCAATTTGTGTCACTTATTAAAGTTTGGGCTGCTTTAATCTAAAGGGAATTATGAGAATATTTTCCCAGGAACCTTACAGGGGTACAAACTCAGTGATAGCTTTTGGGACCAGATCCTGAAGAAGGCATGAGCTTTGACTATAGGCATCTAGAAGCTGTCTTCATTCTGCAACCAAGGAATCAGCTACAGAACACAACAGGGCCTTTCTCTAATGTCACAGATTTTAGGAAACCATTTCCTACTTGGCTGCTCTCATCTTTTTGTACTATTAAACTAGCTGGTAGAGATTCCTGCACGATAGAATACCAGAGTATGATAGAATATCAATCCATTTCTTTTCTTCTTAAGAGACAAAATAAGAATGTAACCTCCCTCTTATACTCCGATGCTGGGTTATCCCTGCCTTTCTTCCTCCCCTATCTCCACCCACTCTGCTCTGACTCATCCTGTTTATTTTCCACAAATAAAAGATTTACATAAAGTTATCAATATAAACCTTATATCTCCAAAGGAAAGTTAAAATCTTTAAATGAAAATGTTATTTTCTATGTAAAATTGTTTCAAACCCATGTGGGGGTCAATAGGAGGTGAAAGCAAACCACATCCTGTGTATTTCCATGTTATACATGACTCCTAAAAGCACTTTTAGGAGAATTCACATTGGAAATTCATGGAAGTGGTTTTAGAGATGGACATCCAATGTAGTAATTACTATTTGGTAATAAAAGCACTCAAAATCCCTCAAATGACTGAATAAAATAGTCTACGAAGCACACTAACAGATACAACATTATAGGTAAAGTGTTATTAATTTTTAAGACCTTCCAAGGAGGTAGGAACTCACACCAAATTCTAAACCAGCAAGTCTCTAGGGCAGTTAGATTAAAATAAACATCTGTTTCAGAGAGAAATAGATCTATGCATATGGATGTGGGATTACTTTCTTTGTGGCGGAATTGATCTTCCCCCCGGTGATAGGTGTTAGGGAGATGCTCTGTTAACTAGATAGTAGGCCAGGAGTGTGACTCAGGTTCTGACTGATACATTCATCATGTAATTATTCACATAACTAATGAAAAGGACATTAATGAATGAAATCATTGTATTCTACTGCAAATGAATTCTTAGAAAGGACACAATTAACAGCCAGATTTTTTTAATTAAACTTGAAACTAAAGAACTTAAAACATGTAATAAACATATAAAATACCTAGCTTTTCCTGGTATCATCTCTCTTTCTTATCTCTTTAAGGTGACAGGTTTGGCCTAGCTAAAGTATGGAAAATCTTATTATTTTATTTCACCTTAGAAAGAGAACAGTATTGATTAGAAATGATGGAAGAGAGAGAATAATATCTCAATGGAAAATTAAGTGTTGGCCTTCCTTCCTTGTGCAGATTCGAACAAAAGCACAGTTTTATTGAGTATTCTATTATCTTACTGTGCCCCGTTCTTTCTGATAAGGTAGTAATCATGAGAACAATTGCTATCTAAAGTTTTTATAGTACCGCATGTATGTTATAGGCATTATTTCACTTAATGTGTGTAATAATCCTGAAAGATGGGCCTGATTGTACCCATTAACAGATAAAGAAGTTGAAGCATGGGGAGCTTGAGTTATACTCAGGTTCGAATCCTGTTACAGTGGCAGAGTTAGATTCAAAACCAGGTGTCCTTATCCCATAGCTGGAGTTCTTACCCTTCTGCTCTGCTATCCCACAAAGCTAGAAGTTATTATTTCCTAATGAGAAACAAAGGGAAAGGAACTCTATGTTCTGACAGTAATAGATATACTGAATTTTAAATATGTGAAGAGTTTAGTCTGTCCTCAGATTAATATCATTCAGATCTCCCAAGACTTTCTACCTTAGCATATTTAGAATTTGATTTTAAATTTTCCTTTCAAACTCAATGTCCTTGAAAGGCATACATGTTAATTTAAAATATGCTTAAGTCAAGGCTTTTTCTCCAAGATTTTTTATGAAGATTAACTGGTAATAAGAAAGCATTTAAAATTTGTAAACCAGAGGACATGCCATGATATTATAAAGCCTAGTTTTACTTTATAAGTACATGAAGAACACTAAAATGAGAATAATTTTAAAATACGGATATCTTCTCTTTTGAGTTGAGAGTTGTCAAATGGACACTGATTACTAGAATTTATTGATGCAGATATTACAAATTGTCTTGCATTATCCTTAAATTCAAAGAGATATTGGGGCTTCCAACGAAGTTTAGATCTGAAGAGGTTCTAAAACGAAGACAACTTCATTGAAAGTAGATCAGAGTCAGTTGTCACAAGTGCCTAGTGTGTTGTTTATGGTCATTAGAAATGTCTGCTGAATTACAAAGCAGTTTGAAGCTTTGTGTAGAAACAGCCGTGTAGTGATGAACTACAGTAGGTATTATTGTGTTCTGATATTAAATTACACCTTACAGTGTATCTGTAGAGTTGCATCTAATCCCACAATATAACATTTGCTAAGCAAAAGTACTTTAATGTCTTTTCTAGGCAAGTAAATGGCAGAGCAAGTGTACATTAATCTCAGCAGGGAAATTCAAGTATATTTTGCTGCTGCTGACAAAAAATTAAATAAAGAAAATCTAATTTAATATATCAATGTTCCAGCAATAACCTATAGTGAAAACAGAACTCCGAAATAAAAGAAAATTTGTTACAATCTTCAAGAATAAGGACTTGCACAATTTAAGACAGTCAAAATATCATGTCCTTTTTCATTTTTTAAAAAAGTCATTTGTACTAAATTATTTATCAAATGATTGAACTTTCCCCCCATAGACAACAGATGCAGAAAGAAAGATGCTTTTTCCTCTAAAGACAGGAATATCATTGTTTGTATATGATACAAGAATAAGTATTTAACAGACATTATCTAATTAAAACCCTTTCAACGGCCTTACAAAAAATGTTCTTTTGTTAGGATTTTACAGAGGACAACATTAAGAGTCCGAGAGTTTCAACAGATACCCAACGTTGCACAGCTAGTAAATTGCAGAGCCAAGATTCAAACCTCTGTCCCCACAACTTCAAGGCTAATCAATTCCTTTACTTAGATGCTATACTTTCTTGTGCCATAAACTATTGTTCACCCTGTCTAGCACTTTTTATCTAACAAATAGGTTATAATTAATAATATTAAAAGAAAAAAATTAAAAAATAATTTTCTTCTGTGTGTCAAAAGAAAATTGCAGTAGTCAAATAATTTGGAAATGAACTTGCTATCTCTAGTTACTGCTTTTGAAAAATATTTAGCTGTCCTATATATGTAAAGACATATTAAATTAGACAAATAATTTATTTCCTGGTGAACAAATGCAACCCAATTTACCAGGAAAAAAAAAGAAAAAGAAAAAAAAGAAAGAAAAACAACTCATCAAAATAATCTCTATAATAAGATTGCTGATTTGTTTTTTTTAATATCTTAGTACCTCTTTCCAACTTCATAGGAAATCAAATACAATCAGTATGTGGTAAGTGCTAATCAAAGACAATGGAAATACAATTCATGTAAATGTTTTATTGCAATTTTTCTCAAAGGCTATGTAACATTGATGTCTGGACTATCAAGTATTCAACTTACCTATACCTTGAGGAGAACACCATAAATGTTTTCTCACCAATTTCTTATACAAAGCTGGAAATTCGAGCTTCAGTCAAGAGGTTGATTTCTCCTACATAAAAACAGTATGATTCTTTTCACACTCCTGCCAGAGGCAATTATGGCTATATTTAATTCCTGAATGTACAGTTCTTTGAACTACTATTCACTGTCTCAGAGGGAAAAATTAATGTGCTTTGTGTCAAAATACAGTATCTATTATTTCTTATTAAGATTTTGTTTTTTTAGACCAGTTTCTTAGAGCACAGTAAAATTTAGAGGAAGATAGAGATTTTCCGTAACCTCCACCCTACACACACATAGCCTCTTCCAGTATACACATCCCCTACCAGTGTGGTATATTTATTCCAGTTGATGAACCTACATTGACACATAGTAATCATCCAAAGACCATTGTTTACACTATTTTTCACTCTTGATGTTGTGTATTTTATGGGTTTGGAGAAATATATAATGACATGTTTTCATTATTATGGTATCATAAAAAGCATTTTCACTAACCTAAAATCCTCTATACTCTACATTTACATCTCTAGGTACCTAACTAAACTGTGGCAACCACTGATTTTTCACCATATATATAGTTTGTTGTTTTTCCAGAATGTTATGTAGTTGTAATTATACAAAATGTAGTCTTTTCAAATTAGCTTCTTTTACTTAGTAATATGCATTTAAGTTTTCCTCATCTTTTCATTGTTTGATAGCTCATTTCTTTATAGCATTGAATAACATTCCATTATCTGGGAGTACCACAGATTATTTATCTATTCACCCACTGAAAAGCATCTTGGTTGCTTCCAAATTTTAGCAATTATGAATAAAGCTAATATAAACATCTCTGTCGAGATTTTTAAGTGGAGATAAATTTTCACCTCCTTTGAGTTAAGACCAATGACTGATTGCTGGATCATATTATAAGAGTATGTTTAGTTTTACAAAAAACTACCATTTTGCATTTCCTCTAGCAATAAATGGCAGTTTCTGTTATTCCACATCTTCGTGAGCGTTTGGTATTGTCAGTGTTCCATATTTTGGCCATTCTAATAGGCAGGTAGTGGTATCTTGCTTTTGTTTTCATTTGCATTTCTTACATATTATGTGGGGCACCTTTTCATATGTATATTTACCATCTGTCTATCTTCTTTTGTGAGGTATCTGTTAAAATCTTTGGCCCATTTTTAAAGGGGTATTTATTTTTTTATTGTTAAGTTTTCAGAGTTCTTTTCAGATGTGTTTTTTTTTTAATATTTTCTCTCAATCTGTGGTTTGTCTTTTCGTTTTTTGACATTGTCTTTTGCAGAGCAGATGGTTTTAATTTTAATGAAGTTTAGCTTCATTACTGTGCCTTTAGTGTTGCATCTAAAAAGTCATTTCTATACCCAAGGTTTTCTTCTAGGATTTCTTCTATGTTATCTTCTAGGGAATTTTAGTTTTGAAAATTACATTTAAGTAGGTGATCCGTTTTGAATTCATTTTTGTGGAGATAAAGTTTGACTTTCGATAAACTTTTTTTTCTTTTTGCATTTGGACGTCTAATTGTTTCACCATCATTTGTTGAAAAGACTATCTTTGCTCCATTGTGTTTGTTGCTTTTGCTCCTTTGTAAAAGACCAGTTGGCTGTGCTTATTTGGGTCAATTTCTGGGCTCTCTATTCTGTTCTGTTAATTTATTTGTCTTTTTTCTTTTTTTTTTTTTTTTTTTTTTTTTTGCCAATACCTCATTTTCTTGATTACTATAGCTTCACGGTGAGTCTTTAAGTAAGGTGGTGTCAATCCTCCAACTTTATTCTTCTCCCTCAATATTGTGTTGGCTCCTCTGAATTTTTTGCTTTTCTATATAAACTTCAGAATCAGTTTGTTAATATCCATAAAATAACTTGCTGGGGATTTTAATCGAGATTGCATTGAACTTAAAGATCAAGTTGAGAAGAACTGACATCCTGATAACATTGAGTCTTCCTATGCACGAACATAAAATATTTATTTCCTTAGTTCTTCTTTGATTTATTCGTCAGGGTTTTATAGTTTCTTCATGTAATCATGTACTTATTTTATTAGATTTATATCTAAGTATTTCATTTTGAGGGTGCTAATGTAAATGGTATTTTATTTTCAATTTAAAATTCTAGTTGTTCTTATATAGGAAAACAATTTACTTTTTTTTTTGTATATTAACCTTGTATTCTTCAACCTTGCTATAGTCACTTATTAGTTCCAGGAGATTTTCTCTCAATTCTTTTGGATTTTCTGCATAGATGATCATGTCATCTGTGAACAAAGACAGTTTCATTTCCTCCTTCCCAATCTGTATAACTTTTATTTCCTTTTCTTGTTCCATTGCTTAGTTAAGACTTATAGTATATTGTTGAAATGGAGTGATAAAAAAAGGACATCCTTGCATTGTTCCTCATCTCAATTGGGACACTTCAAGTTTCTCATTAGTAAGTATGATGTTAGCTGTAAATTTTTCGTATTCTTTATCAAGTTGAGGTAGTTTCCCTCTATTTCTAGTTTACTGAGAATTTTTATCATGAATGGGTGTTGAATTTTATCAAATGTTTTTACTACATTTATTGATAAGATCATGTAACTTTTACTTTTTAGCCTGTTGATATAATGAATTACATTAACTGATTTTCAAATGTTGAACGAGACTGTTGATATGGTGTTTAATTATTTTCATACGTTGTTAAATTTAATTTGCTAATATTTTGTTGAGAATTTTTACATCTATGTAGATGAGACATATTGGTCTATAGTTTTCTTGCAATAACTTTATCTGACTTTGGTACTAGGGTAATGCTGGCCTCATAGAAAAGGAAAGTATTCCCTCTGCTTCCATCTTCTGAAAGAGATTGTAGAGAATTGGTATAATTTCTTCCTTAAAAGTCTGGTAGAATTCACCAATGAACCCATATGGGACTAGTGCTTTCAGTTTTGGAAGGTTATTAATTATTGATTCAATTTCTTTTATTGTTATAGGCTTATTCAGATTGCCTAGTTCTTCTTGTATGAGTTTCAGCAAATTGTGTTTTTCAAGGAATTAGTGCATTTCATCTGGATTATTAAATTTGTGGCCATAGAGTTGTTCATTGTATTTATTATCCTTTTAATGTTCATAGTATCTACACTGATATTTTTTCTTCATTTCTGTTATTAGTAATTTGTCTTTGTGTGTGTGTGTGTGTGGTTTTTCTTTTTTTCTTTTTTTTCTTTTTTGTTAGCCAGGCTAGAGGCTTATTGATTTTATTTATCTTTTCCAAGAACCAGATTTTGATTTTGCTTATTTTCTCTACTGATTTTCTGCTTTCAATTTCATTGATTTCTGCTCTAATTCTTATTTCTTTCTGCTTAGTTTAGATTTAATTCATTTTTCTTTTACTAGTTTCCTAAGATATAAACTTAGATTATTGGTTTTATATTTTTCTTCTTTTCTAATATATGTATTCAAATCTATAAAATTTCCCCTAAACACTGCTGTCACTGCATCCCACAAATTTTGGTAAGTTGTGTTTTCTTTTCATCTAGTTCCAAATTTTTTTAAATTTCTCTTCACATTTCTTATCTAACCTATGTGTTATTTAGTAGTGCGTCCTTTAATTTCCATGTATTTTTCCAGTTACCTTTCTGTTATTGATTTCTGATTTAATTCCATTGTGATCTGAGAGCAGATATTATATGATTTCTGTTTTTTTAAATGTATTAAGGTATGTTTTATGGTTCAGAACATCGTCTGTCCCAGTGAATATTCCTTGTGAGCCTGAGAAAAATGTGTATTCTGCTATTGTTGGATGAAATAGTCTATAGATGTCAAATATATTCAGTTGATTGATGGTGTTGTTGAGCTCAGCTATGTTTTTACAGATTTTCTGCCTGCTGGATCTATCCATTTATGATAGAGGGGTGTTGAAGTCTCCAACTATGATAGCAAACTCATCTATTTCTTTAGTATTTCTTTTTAAAAAATAATCTTGTTTCTATATGTTTATTTCACAAATATATGTTTTTATAACAGTGTATAACAATCTTTCAATTGACAGCTTCCAACTCCAAACATATATGTAATAGATTAGTACTCTAAAGTCTTATTTCATCTTAACAATCCAGTTGTCTTATGCTAAAATTAAAGGTTTTCAAAAATTAAAAGTACTTTATAATTTACTTTGCATTTCACAAACATAGCAGAAAGTAAAGCCTTACTTTTTTCATTTTTTCATAACTGCTATCTTCTACCTTTGATATTATCAAATCCACTCATAGAAAAGAAATGTGAAAAAAATTTTAAATGAAGACCAATCCTTTGGCTTATTTTACTTCCTAATTGGACTCGACTTCGCATGAACCACTCATTCCTATCACTCATTTCCATATATCCATAAAGAATAACTGGAAATGTTTCCTTCTTCTTATTCACCTGTATCTTAAATTAGTAGATGACTCCTCCTTGCATATAGCTATTTTTATTATATATGTATAATATTTAATACAATTTGTTTATATTAAAATAAGTTCATTATATTTAATGTTACAAAAGTTTTCACACCATCAGTAAATCTCTCAAAACCACAAATACTAAATGTCTAAACAGTATACAGTTTTTCCAAGTCTCCTATTTTTTTATTTTAAACCAAAGCTTTTATAGTCTTCAAATCTCTTTCTTAAATTCTCTCTTAATTTTATACTTTGTTGATATAATACCATAATGTCTCCACCACTCAAATTGCTACACACAAAAGAAGTGCCAACGATTCTATTGTCAAGGTTATTTCTTATGAGATGTGGATGAGATGTGGGCAAAAGAAATGCTCCTATGCCCACTACCAGAGAGATGCCCAAAAGAAGTTATAATCCCAACACAATGGTTTGCAATAGTGAGATCAAACATTATATTCATGGCTAAGAAAAGGATAAGTTTCTTTGAAGGTTGATACTTGCTTGTTTTCTTGTTCTTTATTAGTAGTACCAAAAGTTAAACATTTTGCACTACCACTGTAGGATATAAGTAGTGTTTAAAGAGATAGAGTTAAGAGAACGATGTTGACAACCAGTGGCAAATTCTTTAATTTTGACAAGTATTTAAATTGTTGGCTATTGCTCCAATATAAGTGTAGTCCGCGGACAAAATTTGTTGTTGTTTCCTTCCAAGAACAAAATGACTCTAAATTGGGCATAAACTGATTAAATGATACCACTGTAACAGAATGAGGCTGTGGAATATAGCAGTCCAGAATATGATCCCTGGAGCCACATCATCTGGATTCACTTATCTATAAAAGGAAGACAACCACAGTACTTACTTCACAAAATGTTACGAGGATTAAAATGGTTCATAATGTTGAAGTATGCTGGACATGCATGAGAATTAAGTGGTCAGTAAGTCTGGATCTCCTTTTGTATGCTGCACATGGTATGAGTTAGGAAAAAGGAGAAGAAAGCCAATAATCCCCATACCTGATGCTATGCAATATGGAAATGTTTCTGATCAAGCTCCAAACAGAAATATTGCTTTCTGCTAATAAGGATTGAAATAATCATAGAGAGAGGCTGTCAGTTGCTGCAGGGAGAAAGCTGTTTCCAAATAGAGGCCCAAGCTGCTGACAGCCATAAAGAACCCTGTGTTCTTTTGGTACTGGGTAAAGCAGGTAATGATCACTTTGTGAAGCATATGGAAAGAAAACATTTTACTTACACATAACAGACAAAGATTCAATTTTAAAAGTTTATATATTGAACAAGTATACAACTAAATGTCCTACAGCTAATAATAGAGGCCTAAACTAAAAGGGGAAGTGTTAATACCATTGGTGTTGGATGTAGAATTATGACCCCCAAAGTCCATATCCTAACCCTTAAAATCTGTGAATGTGTTACCTTACATGAAAAATAAAGGACTTTGACAATGTGGTTAAATTAAAGATATTGATAGGGAGATTATCTTGAATTATGCCTGCTGTAATTAATCATGAGTTCTCAAAAGAGCAGGAAGAAGGGTCAGAGTTTGGAAAGGGGATATGGTGATAGAAGAAGAGTCAGAAAGAGAAAGAGAGAGAGACTTGAAGATGCTACAATTGCCCTTGAACATAGAGGAAGTAGTCATAAGCCATGGCAAAACGGTCTTGCCTACAGCCTCCTCAAGGAACACGGTACTCCTGACACATTGGTTTTAATCCTTCTGCCCTTCAGATCCATGAAATAATAAATTTGTGTGCTTTAAACCACTGAATTTGTGAAATATTTATCTGTAATTTCCTATTATAGCTGTAGTAGGAAAATGACATAACTGACCATACAAGAAAAGTAGCTTGGACGTACACACACACACACACACACACACACTCTGTTAGTCCAGGACTATTGCACTGTTGCATCACTGAATAATACCAGTTACCAATTCTTTTGTAAGAAATAGCTAAGATATTATTAACTGTATATTCTTTGTACATTGTTCTAATTGTGTAGAATACAACAAAAAACTTCCATTCTCATCAACAAAGTATTCTGTTCTATTTACTTTCACTAAGTCACTAGTTTGAAAAAACCAACAAAGAATAACAAATAAGCTATAATGTGTGTGTAATTCCTGAACAGGGAATCAAGTTTCTAGTCCTCTAAGTTTGCATTGGTCTTTAAGGTCTATAAAGCTAGAGTTCATGCTTTATTACCCCTAACCCTAGCACAGATTATGGCATTGCATAAGGTTTCATTCAAAGTTTGTTCAGCTCAATTGAACAAGATAATAAAAACTAACTGAACAGTGTTTCTTACATAATTTTTTGTGCAATCATTCTGAGTATGATATATGTTCTTTTATATGTGTATGCCTATATGAATATGTGTATGAATGTATATGTGTGTACTCTCTATCAGCAGATAATGTTTATGTTTTTATTGTTTTGTAGTAGTAGAAGATTTTTTGCTTTATGACAGAAGTATGAGTGAGGCCTCTCTTCCTGAATCATCGGAGAGAAGAACTGGTCTTCACCAGAATTTTGCTCACACAGCATCCAAAATAATGTAGAGATCTCAGTGCTTATTATAAATTAAATGAGATTTTATGATTATGATAAAAATATTCCTTTTAGTTACTGTTTGCCAGTGTCTATGAACAAAAAGTCAGTCCGAATGTGCATTTACAAGTGAAAAAAATCTCTTGAATTCAAAAAGGATTGATTAAATCTATTAATATTCAGCTAATATATATTCTAATCCACACTAAACCCATAAACACAAATGCCTGGTTTATTAAAGACACATGGTACTAAACTTTGTGCATGATTACTGTCTGGTAATCTAGCTGCACAAATAGCTTTAAAATGGAATGTAACAAATGAGATTAGCATTCTCATCTGAGTGCTAAATATCTCATTGCAATCCACAGCAGCCAAGGAAGCTTCAAGGTCTGCTACTGCTGAGAATTGAGAGGGGGTAGACTAAATCTAAAACATTTACATTTTTAGTGCATCACTTTTCCCTTACTAAGAACTGTCTAACTGCTGTCTCATTTTCTCCATTAAAATCCCAGTTCTCGTCACTCTATTCTGTCTTCAGCAATAAGAAAGTAATTAATCAAACCCCAAGGAATAGTTTTTAAAAAGTCCTTTTATAAGCCTGTATCTGTAGTGTAATTATAGAGCTTCCCTATGCTGCCATTTTTTCCGGGCCCTATGAACTCACATATGTGCAGGGACAGTAACAGCCATCATGAAAAAGCTGGAACAGGTTTCTGAAAGGATTCCAAGACATTCTGCCCTCCCAGAACTCTTCTAGCTCTATTGCCCTCCTTGAAATTCTGTTATATTCCTTCTTATGTTCTTTCTTCCTATCCTTCTGAATACAGCATGATAACACATTCTCTCAATGTCATAGCCGCTTTGAGGCCACAATATTCTGGAGCCAAAATTCTAAGGAAGGAAAGAATTAGGGCTGCCGTTGCTATTTTTTGTTTTCATTTAAGTCAATTTTACAATAAGGTAGTATCCAAATAACTTGAATATAAATCTATAAGCCATTAAAAGCAGTGAAAAAATGAGGATAAAGCTTGTTTTCAAAGAGACCAAAACAAAGCACAACACAAATAAGAGCATGTAGAGTGGTAGCCATTATAATCTGGATTGATAATTTTTAAAATTATTCTATGTATGGAGGAGATGGGAGGGGAGAAGGTGGGAGAAAGAGAGGGAGGGTGGGAGAGAGAGAGAGTAAATACTTCATTTAGTCTGAACACAGAAACATGGGTTTGGTTGACAAGAGCTACTTTCAGACCTGCAGTCAAAAGCTGTAAAAATGAATTGGCCTATATGGCAGGAAGCAGGCAGATGGCTCTGATCACATGAGACCCCATTCCTGCCCCCTGCTCACACATTTATGTGCCAGGAGATGTTTAGTCTCCCTTTATTTCATCTAATTAACCTACCTAATTTGGAGTACAGTATAAATGAAATTATTTCACCAAACCGTTTATGTACAAAAGCCAAAGTATATACTCCCCAGAGAGCTAAAATAATAAAACTTTTGCTACTATTTCTGAGTTAAAATGACCAAGCATGTCTACAGGAAAATACATTTTTAAAAATTCAATTAAAAAATTTTTCCATCTGGAGAGCAGTACTTATTTATTAACACAGTTATATATGCACATGTAATACGACAATCCTTCCTTAGTATATTCACGGGGATATGTTCCAAGTTCCCCAGTGAATACCTGAAACCACAGATAGTACCAAATCCAATATGTACTATGTTTTTTTCTATACATAATTACTTATAATAAAGTTTAATTTTAAATTAAGCACAGTAAGAGTTTAATAACAATAACTAATAATAAAATAGAACAATTATAACAATATACTATAATAAAAGTTATGCAATGTGATTTCTCTCTTGTGCTCTCTCTCTCTCTCTGTCTCTCTCAAAATATCTTATTGTACTGTACTCACCTTTCTTGTTCTTGTGATGATGTGAGATGTTAAAATGAGTAACCCTACATGAGCAAGGGTTACTTGAACACAAACACTGCAATATCATCCTAGTTAATCTGATAACCCAATCAGTTACTAAGTGACTAATGGGCAAGTAGCATATACAGAGTAGATAAGGTGGACAAAGGGATGATTCGTGCCCCAGGTCATGTAGAGCAGGGCAGCACAAGATTTCATCATACTACTCAGAATGGCACTCAATTTAAAACCTATGAATTGTTTATTTCTGCATTTAATATTTTTGCATTTAATATTTTCAGACTACTAATGTTTCATTGACCACAGGTAACTGAAACCAAAGAAAGTGAAACTGTGGATAAAAAAGGGAGAAGACTATTATATATAATAAACATATATTGAATATTTTTAAAAGTTATATAAAAAATTAAGTGTTAGGCCACTTCCCAGCCCACATCCTTCTCCATTCTACTCCACCACGTATGTCCCAATATCAGTGGGAACATGTTGCCACTCTGAAAATGAATCTAATGTTTAAATTACTCAGTTTTCATAAAGCAAGCCCCCCTACACACCACCCAACTGCTTCTTTTGGTGCTTCAGCTAAAAAATCAGTGATTAATTCTCCAGAGGAATTTAAAAGAACTGCTAAGAGGACAAGGTGGCTTTTAGCATAGCTCAGGCTGATTGCCCTGTCTCCTGTGCCCTGAGACTTAGTGGGCCCAGCTAACAATGCTCCCGCAGAAACTTCATTCCTAGACTTGCCCGTGTATCCCCATGTTCCCACAGAACCGCTTAAGACAATTTCTGGCAAAACTAAAGAATCACTGGGAAAAAACTATTGAAGCAAGAGTGGAGATTAAACTAGACTGCCTAGCTGGATCAAAACTGCTCCCTGTTCCACGTCGCAGTCTTAAGTTTGAACTTAAATTGTTGAAAAAGCCTCTCTGATAATGCAAAGGGACAACAGTGAGATGGTGGTTAAGGAAGATTTCTCCAAGACACTTTCGCTAGTTTTTCTCTATCTTTTCAGTTTTTCACTCTTTTCCCTCTGTTTATCAGGAAAAATACTCTGTGGATGTGACATAATGAGATTTGTTCTAATTCTCAGGTATTTCTGGGGGAAAAAAAAAGCTTAAAGACAAGATTTAAAAAAATAAAAAAAAGATTCATGGAACTGATAGCTTCTCGTATGTCAGCACAATCAGCAGAAGTATAAACATCTCTATGATGGTATTTCTCCAGGACAACTGAAAGGCCATGGATAGCCTACCATAAGACAAGCAATAGAAAAACTGTTACAAATGTAAAGCATCACTGTTATGTGCTAGCTTGGATATTCTGTAAACATCTGTGATGGGCAGGCTGTAATTGTAAAATACAAGGCCAAAGTTCAAATTAAACTTGTCTACCAAACTCAAGTATAACTTCCATTCAATAATTGATAGTTTTGCCTCTACTTAAAAATCAAATCTGTCTAAATATTTGTGACAATCTCTTCCTTCATTTAAACCAGGATTTCTCAACTTCAGTGCTATGGACATTTGGGTTAGAGAATTCTTACTTTCTGGGGACTGTCCTGTACATTGTTGGATGTTTAGCAACATCTCTAGCTTCAAACATTTAGGTGACTACATCGCCACCACCCCCAGTTCTGACAGTCAAAAATGTCTCCAGATGTTACCTTATATCCCCTGGGGGCAAAATCACCCCAGTTAGAAACCACTGTATTATATGGACCACCATACCCATACAACTCCAATCGATATTTGCCTTAACTGGTTCCATTTAAACACATTTCTCAGACACAAAAATGAGAAATAAGGAAAACAAAGACTGATTTCAATTTAAATAGTGTTTGCTTCAAGAAAAAAAAAAACTGTAGAGAAATTTTAAGGAAATGCTAGAACCAAGATGTTCTAAGAAATAAGACTAAAACTGCATCAAATGCTTGACATCGAGTCTCTTTGAAAGAAAAGGTATAGATTGTAGGAGAAAGAAAATGTCTTAGTAGGTGCTCTAGAACTAAATGACTGGAACTAGGGCAGGTGTTCAGTCAATTCAGTTCACCTCATACCAGCCACATGGCTCTTCAGTGATGAGGGCATTTAGATGCAAATCACAATGCAGTAGTAAAATCATTATTTGACCCCCATAATTACATCAAATATTAGTTAGATCTATATAGATTAATGAACTCATTTCAATAAACACCCAATAATTACACTAATGCTAAGAATACCAGCTTGAATATAAAACATTTCTGAACTTTAAAGACTTCACATTCTATCAGAGTAAGACCATAATTTTAACTTAAAATCTATACTATTGTGTAATTTTTTAAAATATGGAATGTACAGGTTATTAAAAAGACAAGAGGATTTAACTAAACTTGTAGAAGCTGGATTTAGTGACGATATTTACCTGGTAGATGAGTTTGGGCTCTGAAGAGAGGGTTAGCCTTTGCTGATCACCTATTTGCTGTATTCCAAATAACAATTCATGTTAATGTCATTGAAATGATATAATTACTTCTGTTTTAAAAAGCAATATTGAGACACAGGAAGTAGCTTACCTAAAATCACTCAGGATTTCAACCTTTAATTTTCTCAGTCAAACTCATGGTCTATTTACTTTTTTCATTTGAAAGTAATTGCAAATATACAAAAAGTGGCAAAAAATAAGAAAGCATGTAAAATACCTCTATACTCTTTACCAAGACTCACCTAGTGTTAATGGTTTGCCCCATTTGCTTTGTCATGCTCTTTCTCTCTTTCCCTTTATGTGTAAAAAAAGAGAGTAATAATATATTATAATAATAACTTATATAAATAGTATTAATAAATAATATATTATATATTGTGTGTATTATATTTATACATTATATATTAATATAATATATACTGTAAACTAATATATATTATATATGATATTTTTTCTGAACCATTTGAGAGAGAGTTGAATACATAATAGCCATTTACCTTAAATTCTTCAGTATGTCTTTCCTAAGAATAAGAATATTCTTTTAGCCACAGTACAAATATCTACTTCAATAAATTTTAACATGAATACGATGCTTTTATATATTTTCACAACTATATTCCAACTTTTTCAATTGACCTAATAATGTTCTTTATAGTAAAATTTCTCTCCAGTACAAGATTCAGTTTAGAATCAGGTATTATATGTAGTTGTCATTCTTATTTCTTCTTTGATCTGGAAAGTTTCCACAATCTTCCTTTGTATTTTTTTTTTTTTGTGACAGTGGCATTTTTGAGGAATATAGCCCCCCCCTTCTTAAAATGTTCCTCATTTGGGGTTTAACTGAAGTTTCTTCATGATTAGGTTCAGATGCAATACTGGCTGTCATGCTAGATTAGCAAGGGGTATCCTTCCCAGGACATGATATGGGAGATGCATGATGACGTTCTGCCTTTTATTAGTGATAGTAATTTTGATGCAATCGTCAAAGTATCACCTCATTTCTCCACCATATAGTTACTGTTTTTCCTCTTGCAATTACTAAAGAGTCTCTGAGAAGACACCTTATGACAGTACATATATCTTACTCTTCTTCAAAACTTCTGTCTAGATTTAGCATACGTTGATACTTTCTTGAACCAACTCCAGCACTCCTCCACATTTACCAATTGGTCCTCGACATTCTATAGTATATAAAATGCTCCCTTCTCTCTCATTTATTTGTTTATTTACTTTTGGTTTAAAATTATGAATGCTTAATTTTTAGAAATTACCTAGAGTCCATTGGTGTCATTCATGACTTTAGGGCACAAACTGTTCTAAATTTGGCTGGGGAGAGATTTTTCAAGCTGGGCCAGTATCTTTGCGACATGCACTATCATTTTTTGAAAACAACTTAATTTTTTGGCAAAATAAGATCTCCCTGCTTTATCTTGTACTCATCTTGCCCCAGTCTAGAAGTCCTATCCTTTTGGCGTAAGATAAATGGTAGAGAGCAAGATGTAGGACAGTAGTTACACTTATTGCTACTGGGATGTTGTTGCTTCTAGACCTAACTGCTATCTAGAGCTATGCATATAATAATTACACATACATATATAGAAATGAGAAGTGACTTTTATTCTTACTATTGAATTCTTCAACTGCATGAATCAGAATGATAGTTAATTGACTAAATATTCAATTAAATGTGTCATCTGAAGCCCCCTCTCTCTGAATGGAAGTTAATTTATATACACCACATTTTACAACCAGTACACATGGGAGTCTGACCCAGGAATGTTTGCTGACAGGTTTTGGGTCTCATTGGCTTCACAGTTCTCCTGATTCAGAGCTACTAGTAGTGCAAAGTTAATTAAATTGATGGCATGTTATAAATGCAACTGTTGTGATTTGGGGGTCTACCTGGGATGTCAGATGGTGTGTATATTATAAGAAGTTGAATATTTACCATTTGATAGCCTTGGATTAAATTTTTATCTCCAGGTCTTTAGGAAATGTCCATTTTCTAAACGATATGATTAGGATTATTATAAATATAAGATAACCAATGTGTATCTTTCTCCTGTATTCTTATTAATGTGTATATGTATCTATTAGACATTCATTGGTACTATCTTCTTCCTTTACATCATTATCTTTACAATAAGCTTAATTACTATTGGCTAAATTTGTAGTACGCACATACAAAAAAGATATCACATGATTTTAGGCCAAACCCTAGTAAATCTATTTCCATATATAAGTAGTTATCTCTATTATATCTCAGAATTGCGTAATATAGATAGACCTTACATTATCACTACAATATTTAGTTTCTAGAAACCACATAATGTAGACTAAGGAAATCTCATCCAGTTTTCTCCTTGGGTCTTCCAAGTCCCATGATGATTGATTTGGGGGACATCCTTCAGGGACAGTTCCAAGTTCTATCAAGAAGGGTGTGGCTTATTCCCTAGATGCTGTCGAAGATTAATATAATACTTCTCAAAATGGCGTTATTTCCTCTCTGGCACTCACCTGATAAACCCTGAGTAGGCCACTCTTTCAGTCCTCTGATACTTGAACAGACCTGACTGGCAACATAATCCCAACTCCTGCACATCATACACAAAGCCAGCCAATCAGATTCCAGAATTCCAAAGTGGAGACCTCACATACAAAGCAGAAGCACTTGGACACCATAATTTCAAATTGAGCATCACACGTGCATAGCAGACCATTCCAAGATAACAGAGTTTAAATAACAAACTCAAATGCAGTTAGCCACATTTAGAGGTGTTGCTTTCTATATATGGGACAGAATTTGGAGTCTCTGAGGTTTAAAAATTCTATTCCACTTCTCTACTCCACTCCTCATCTTCAAGAACTTTCCTAAACTCCATGTTAAATTAGGTTTGCTGCTTAGCAGTAAAAAATTTTTCCACCGAGTGTTCAATCTTTGGCCTCCATAGTCTTTATTTATTTATTATTATTATTGTTGTTATTATTATTATTATCATTAGCATTATTATTATTTGTTAACACACATTCTATCTATATACTACTAGCTCCTTGCTGTGAATACCATAGTTCTCTTGGCCTGACAGCTTTTCTTGGCCGTGGGAACGTGTTCAGCTCCTACACGGGCAAGGCAGAAGTGCCAAAAATTAAAAAAAAAAAAATATTCCCCAAATCTGCCCTTCACCAATAATAGACAAAATGTTAGTGATAAATACCTTAACTCCAACTTGCTTGGGTAACTCTGAGCCGTGTTCTGCCAGATCTTGCCAAGACTGAGTTCCAATTGTCCTCCGTGGTCCTTGACTCCCTCATGTACTCTACGTTGGTTTTTCTCTCTGCCATGCCTCATGTTCTATTCTTTTACGGATGCTTTCTCAGACTTGGCTTCACTTCTCAAATAAACACACTAGCATTCAAAACCGTATCTCAGGGTCTGCTTCTAGGGGATCTTAAACCAAGACAACTGTCTTTTCAAAGGCTTTTCTAACGAATGAGATAAAAAGAAGTCCAGTCCTCAGCAGCATGTTTGATTTTAGCTTCCAATCTTTGTAACAGTGACAAAATAGTAAAAGTATATTCTAAGAATAATTAATACTCTTCAGGCGTTGGGAATTCTAATTTCAAATATAAGAAAGGAAAATCATTTTAAATCTTCAGAAGCATCCAATTTATTTTATGAGATTGAACATATAACATTTTTTAGCATCTGCCTTTGGGAAGACTTTTAGGAGGAATAAGTATTTTCTCTACAGCTACGTGAATACAAAGTCTCAGCAATTTTGAATGTATTGGAGAAAGAGCTCTGTCCAAAGGTAAATCCCAATATCCACTTCCAGAGGCAGAAAATTGCTGAAGCTTTGAGAGTACCGTCCTGCGGCATCATATTTCCCTTTTAACACTACTGTTTTAGATATGTTTGCAGACAGGGATTCAAACTTAGCCATCTTTATTCATCTAGCACCTTGCAGGCTCCAGTATGTTTAAGAAATATTTGTTGATCTCAACAAAATTTAATTGAAATGGCTTCTTTAGAAAATCTGCAGTTGTAATCTGCAACACTAGCCAGTGCAGCTCTGAGATCCTTAAGGTAAAATAATAACTGAGTTTTGTTCTATTAATTTTAAAGCCGGTTAACAATTAATGAATGAATAGATTTCAGATATAAGATCAAATGGATTTAAAATCAAATATAAAGATTAATAATGCAGTTGAACAGAACAGTGATTTGTGAAATCACTTGTAAATAAAGATTGCATATAGTTTCAAACTCAGATTCTGGAGGTGTATGAGGATGATTTTATTAAATTTTATTTCAGTTGAATTAGTTTAGTAGAATTACATATGTAGTATTAAAATTTATTCTGATAAATAGAAATGTACTAAAGAGTTTTGTATAAATACAATTAATGCACTTTTGCAAATCATTATTAAATATATTATTGCTTTATTTATAAAACATAAATGAACTTATGAACTCATAATATGGCATACATGTAGATGTACATACACATATCTATATGTATTTCACAGTACTACTTTGTATTTCAAAGTCTACTTTGGGGAAAGAAATCTTGTGGTAAGTGTCTGACTATATTATAAGTATTACTGATAATGAGATTTTTAATTTATAGGGTATTAGTACGTGACACATCATGCTATTTAAAACCATAACAGTATTTTATCTAATTATATTTATGTTTCACTTTAGCTACTCTACCAGAAACACACACTTTGTTCTTTATACTTAGACTTTCACAATGTTTGTGTATTTTAACTCCATTACTTTCCTTTGTTTATTAATTTTAAATAGAAGAACGCTCGGTTGTATGGCTACAATTTGTCCATCTGTTACTATGGCTATAATCTATAATATTGAATTTCACTTGCCATTACAAATGTCATTAATCTTAATAAGTACTTTTAAGAATATATGGAAATTACAGACAGATTATGCCCTTGTGAAAGCCAAACAGCTACCGAGGTACAAGTCTAGCTCAGCTCTTTAAAAAGATTCATTATCTCAGACATTATCAATAGTGTATTCAAAGAATATACACCTTTAAGGAAATAAGTATAAAGGAGAGGATGTTATCCCTTGGAAAATACAAAGCAGGATCAAATTAAAATGAATTCATAGGAAATATGTCAACACTGTTAAACTGTTAAATTGAAACATTTTAATTGGAATTCTGTAAAGAATAAAATGGACTTTCTAATGGAAAAAAAGAATCACAAATCAGTGGTAAGTTACCAGGAAAGATAAAGAATATTGACATTGAAATGAAAATATTTTCATATACGAGGTCACTTGTTTGCTAGGAATTTAAGAAAGGGATAGAGCACATTGTGAGGACATTTGGAGTTGTGCTATTATTGATAAAGACATTTAAAGACAAGTATCCCTCATTTTTCCTCTGTTCCCCCAACACTGTGCATAGGACTTGTGCAGTTCTCTTATTTGCTCTGACGAAAAGCCCTCTCACTAGTCTGGGAGCCCCTGGGGGGCAGCACTAAAACAGTCATCTGTATATCCCTGTTCTTGGAGCATAGGTTGTGCTCAGGCTTTCCTGACTACTCCGAGCTGGGCTGCAATTTTTTGCAGGACTGTTAAAATTCATGCTTTCATAATTCTCAATGTGCACTTTAATATTAGGATACCACACAATGGATGCACACTGCTATCCTATTAACATAAGAAAAACTGATTGAAATTAATTTTGAAAAGAAAACAATGATTCTGTGTTTACAAACCATTACATACTAAAATTTACTAATAACAGTATTGTAAGTCTGTTTCCCTCCCCGCTTTAATTTCAGTCTAATATACAAAACTACTTCCTATTATGCTGTTTTGTTTTGTTTTTTTTCCATTCTTTTGTGATCCATTCAGTGGCACAAATGGAGATGAGGTGGGAAGAAGAAAATGTATTACCATGTATTAAGCTTGTATGATTTGTATTGACAATATAAAACTTAGAGCTTTTCTTCAGTAAGTATACGTGGTTCCACCTTTGTCTTATGCTGTCTAAATGGGCCAGAGGCACAAGAGCAACTTCTGCTTGGTTCCTATTAGAAAGATCTCATTGTTCATTAACCAACAAAAACAATGACATGTTGTTTCTGTTCCATATCACTTTCATTTACTTAATTGTCACTTTTGAGAATTTTTAATTCCTTATTTTTATTACTTATTCAAGAAGATGTAAGTAAAACACTTATCATAATAACTATAGCCTTATAAAATCCAGCTCTTTCGAAAGGAGGAAACACAGATTTATATTACATGTTTGATTTCATGATCTCTTTTAAAGTCACAGAACAGAATGAATATGAATTAATAATGATTTTAATTATTATTCCAGCTTCTATATTCAAGGCAATGTAAATGAAGGGAGTTTGGAAAGTTGATGTATTTAATAGGTAATTCGTCCTTTGATGTGTTAAAGAAAACCATGCAGCCAAAGTGGCTAAAGCCCATAATACCAAACCTAGATTTGATACCTGATCTAACTGATGTTTCAACCTCACCCAGAAATATAAACTTAATCAGTCTGGAATTTTTCTAGTCAACACCAATGAAGTAATCTGTCACTTGGGCCCTCTCCATCCACCTCCTCCCATAGAAAGAAGAGGCAATCTCTATTTAAAAAATAACTAAATAAAAACAGACCATTCCCCCTGTCCTCCCCCCGCCCCCACACAGAGACCTCCCGCCCCTGTCAAAGAAGAGGTCCTGGTCTAAAAATCATCCTTTCTTTTCTTTTGTGAATAGCTTTCTTGCCCCACTCTTTTTCCTATAAAACCTTCCATTATGTACAACACCTCAGTTTTCCCTTCTAGTTGCTAGATGGTGTGCTGCCAGATTCATGAATTACTAATAAAGCCAATTAGATCTTCAAATTTACTTGGTTGAATTTTGTTCTTTATCAGATTCCATTTGAACTTATGATTGGATAATTTAGTGCTGGCGACTTAGCATGAAAAATAGGTTTATACATTTTGACTGGATTTCCCATCTCAGTACTGAAAGCCACATCGATCATTCCACTAGTGAAAGAGGGATTATATTTTAGAATATCAAATTTGTTTTGAAGATACTGAAAAGAGAATTAAGTGTATTGTTAAGTATTCTTTCTTCAATGTGTTATAAGTATAAATTGTTGACACGTGGAGAGAAGAGATGCCACATTGCAGATCATTCTTGTTGGATGAAGCACTTACTGAAGTATCACTTTCTAACAATTAAGAAATTAGTACTAACAATTATGTGTTATTTCTTCTCTAGAGCTCACAGCATGATTAGTTTATGCCTAATTAAGGGCCTAAATCAGCAAAGAATGTCTGGCTTCAGCTCGAGGGAGAATTCCTGTAGGCTACTTTCTAGGCTTTCTCTACTTAAATTAAAATGTAATTCGATTTTAAGTGATATTCTAAAGAACTCTTTACTACTTCACAATTCTCTCATTTCAAACAAATCTTTGGTTTCCATCTCCTATCTCTTTTCTTACTGTCTTTTTTTTAACTTGTCTAAATAAAAAGAGAGAGAAAAGAAAAACAACAAAAGATGAAGAAACATTCCATTACATTTGTATAGTCTTTCTTTTCTTTTCCAACAGGCGGTCATCTCTATATAGTCATGAACTGCATAACGATGTTTTAGTCAACAAGGGACCCCATATATGATGGTGGTATACCATATAGCCTAGGTGTGTAGTAGGCTGTACCATCTAGGTTTGTATAAATACACTTTATGATGTTCACACAAGGACAAAATTCTCTTTCTCAGAACATATTTCTCAGAATGTATCCCTGTTATTAAGCAGTGCATGACTAATTTCAAATTCCTCAGAAAATCTCTTAAAACTAAAATCTGCAACTCAGGACCAAAATCCACACCTTTCTCTCAAATAAAAAGAAAGTAAACATTTATTCTGATATATTTAAAGTGTTTTATTGATTCCTTAATTGAATAAAAATTTTTTCAAACACTTTATTAAAAAATAGCAACATAAGGAAACGATTGGACACAATAAGACTACCAGAAAAATAAATAAAATTGATAAATGGCATATATATACACACTATATATGTATGTATGAGTGCATGCATATATACATATATGTATACACACATATACACTATATATATATATATAATACATACTATATTTAATGTATATAAGACATTTGTACATACACATATGGAATTTATCATGCTTTATATTCTTACATGCATTATATTATAATATTATCTCTATTTTACAGCTGAGAAAACTGGAAACTGAAGCAGAGACTTGTTTATTAACTTTCACACAGTCATACGGCTAGTAAAATGGCTGAGGCACAAAGTAAAGAATACAGGACAGACTAATATAAAATAAAAGTCAAATGAGTGCAAATAAAATTCCTAATTTAACGTTGCCTTTATGATTAGTTACACCCTTTCAAAACTAATTTAACCCTTAAGGAACTTCTTATTTAAAAATATAAAACAAATGGCTCTTACAGTTTATCAAAAATAAGAAAAAGATTTTTAATGCAATTTTACTTTTTCTTTTGACATTTCTTTGCATGGCAAATTTAGAAAATATGACCAAAGGGAAAGCTGTTTTCCTAAAAGAGAGAAATAAAAAACTTTTATGATATCAATATGGTAAAAGAAAGCAACCAAAAAACCTCGATCTTATGGACATATAAACAGCAATGCTTATACATTAGAAACTACCTACAAGAAATTTTCCATGTTTAACTAAAACTAGTTTTATCTTCCTCCAATTTTCAGAGTGGAAATCAACAACTTCTAAAGAATAAAAACAAAAGAAAACTAAAAGAGGAAACAAAAAAAGAAGCAAATTATATATTTTTTTAATTAGAAGGCAAGCTTGGAAGAGGAAAAATGTCTTTTGTATACCACGTATTAATCCTAGAGGCTCCCTTTCACTTGCAATTTATTTATTTGGTTTGCCAGCATATGCTTGGCTTAAAAGATTCCCCATCCATGTGTATAATAACTAATCAAGAAAACACTTTGTTTCTTTTTCTCTGAGACAGTAGAAAACAAAAATGAACCAGGTTAAAAATCTGAAGATTTTTATCTCTTCCAGCCACTCAATTTACCTTCTAACTGCTTTTCAAATACCTTTGCAAGACTGGCTACTGTTGCTGGAGGGGAGTCACAGAAACATAGCATTATTGATGACAGCTGGTGAATTGTTTTAATTTTACTTAGTATTTCAAATACATTTATTATTGGGGGACCATTGTTAGAGACAATTTTAATATTTTTTTAAGATCGATATGTTAAAGCATATGAATGTATCTGTACATATATTTATATGTAAATATTTACACACAAATATATATAATCTAAAATATATCCACTGTTGGTAGTTGAGTTTTGTCATAGACAACGCTTTGATCCTGGGACCCCTGAAGAACCAACTAGTACATAGCAAAAGACATGCCCATATAAAACCATTAACACATATTCAAATATCTAGAGCAAAAAAAGTCAGAATGGATCTAAGAAAATCAGGATTTGACCTGATACAACTTCTATACTGTTACATTTGGCTTATCCCCAACTGGAGAGGAATTTTACCTGGAGAAGCATAAAGTCTAGATTAGTTTTTATGGGCATCACCATCATACTTGCATAAAATACAAACAGCAAAAACTTATGGCAACATATATTTTATCGGCCTCAAACTATTTCCTCCTAAAGAAGAAATATTTTCTACTTCCAACTTCATTTATGTAATTAGATCGACATAAAATATTTATTTTATCATCATTTTAAAATTTCGTTTGATAATGATAATCATGAAAATATTGATTTCCTGGTATTCATTTTAAAAGAGTTATAAGGCAATTTCCACTTTATATTGATAATAATAAAATAAATGAATTCTTATATCTGAGAAGCAGACTAAAAATATCATATACCAGCTTATTTCATACTTAAAAGTTATATGGTTAGAAAACATTTCTACAATGTTTTGCCATTTTTATATCTTCTTCAGAAAATATAGAAGATTTTATATCTTTTATATTTTTAAACCAGTTCAACAAAGCTTAACTTTGTTCTTCACAAGGACTGTAATTTTAAACTCCTTTGTTTCTCCCTGCACAATACCTGTATTTCCATCATGTTTTAAGGAAGTGGGGCAAAGGTGGGAGGAACAATGGCTTATTTATTCTACCCAGAGCTTTTCACCTATTAAAAAGTCCCATAGAATTGACCCTAAGGATTAGGTTATAGCAAAATTCCAATGAAGTTTTTTTTTTTTAATCAGAAGTTTTGCAAGGAAATGATCACTAAAACTATTTTATGTGTTTTAATTGAAACATATTACTTTAGATCACAATACTATTGAAAGAAAGGAAGGAGAGAAGGAAGAAAGAAACCCTTATTTGGGAAATATTGGATTAAAATGCACTGTAAATAACTACCTTTTTGTCATTTTTAATGTTATTTTTGTTCTATCTTTTCTCAATCTAGTTTAAAAGCAGTTTATAAAAAAGCATTCACCATTGCAGGCATCTAAATAGAAGGCCTTTGATGACAAGTTTCTACCCTATAGTAGTATTCAATATTCATTTAGTTTAAAAGCATTCTCTAGTGAACACGACTGCTTTATAATGGCTGAATCAATGATTTATGTTGGACCAAAATATTCATCAATTAATAATAAAGAATATTGTCTGCTCTTTCAGAAACAAAATGAACAACATATAAACACATTCAGACATACACACAAACATAAACCATCAAAATCCGGTTCTTTTCGTTTGTCTCTGACAATGGGTAACTTCTAAGGTGTTAAAGAGAAATATTAATCTTTAATGAGGAGAATGATATGTTTGTAAAATATATAAATAGAGGAAATAGTTCCTGGCCTGAGCTACTGATCTGGTTATACTATTGGAAAAAAAAAATTGTTGCCTCTTCAAATATTATTCTAAGTAACATTATAGTTATCCAAATAAATGGATAATCACTTTCTCAAACTGCTCATTAATAGTTTATAGAAAAACAACGTTAAAAACAGGGTAAAAAGTTTTCCATAGTCAATGCCAAATATTAGAAATTGAAGAAATATTTAGATAAATTTTTTTATCTTATGAAACATATCTCGAATGTTTTTAAGAAAACCTAGTTAAATGGGAAATTTCATGTAGGACACAATAAGTTGATTTAATTATCAATAATTAAACAACTTCTGTGAAGTGAGTTATGGCTGTTTTAAGGGCCTCATTCTAGAACTCAGACCTGTGACACAGGTATGTAAAGGAGTATAAAAGTACCACATGTATTTTGGCCCTGAGGGTGGGAGGAATTGGTTGAGTACTGGTACAGTGACCTTTACTTGGGTCATAAATTGAAGCCCCTGAATAAAGAATTACACTTCCCAGTATGCATTAGATTGTGTGGGGTAATAATTCCAACTTTGACATAAAGGAGGTTTGAGAGGAGAATCTCACAGAGGGTTTCAGAGTCTCACTCAATACCACCTTGTTCTGGAATGTAGCAATTTACAATGTCAAACTGATATTACAATTCAATGTCTACTATTTAGACATGGCTGGATATAAGTGTGTAGGTAATGCAAATGAATATTATCTTTTAAATTACGGGATCAGACAATAATTCCAAACATATCTCTGTGTCTTTCTTCAGAAAGTCCTGAGGTAAAAGCACTGTCTGGTATTGTTATTGGTGTAAGTAGTCCCACCCAAGGGGAAATATCCAACTTCTTATCTTCGGGTAATTAACTTACCTGAACCTCAATTTCTCATCAGTAAAATGTATAAGTATAGAGCTTGTTGTGAGAATTAAATGCATTAATAATCTTAAAGCCACATTTGAGAAAAATAATTACCACATAGTAACTGTTAGGTATCTATTAGCTAGAGTTAGAGACATGAGACTAGAACTCTAGAGATAGCTCAAGAGTAGGAAATAGGTTTAAGACTCCAAGATTGAAGGTTCCGTGACAGTTGGTGAAGCCATGAGAATAAGTGGTTATGTGAGAAAAGCGATACAAGAAGAGAAGCACACAGGTCAAATCTAAACCCTCGGAGATATGCACATTTAATAAGGAATAAGAAATCTGTATAGAGAATTAAGAGTGTGGTAATGAATAGAATATTGGAATATAGTCGGATAGAATCTGAATTCAAATCTTAGCTCCTATTTTCTAGCATAACCCTGCCATGTTATTCATTCTCTCTGATACTCACTTTCCTAAGCTATAAACTGAGGAGGATAAAAAAATGTCAGACTTGCTGAAGAAATAAAATTGCATTAAATATTAAAGCATATAACACAAAAATATTAGTTCTTAATATATAGGAGTTTTTTAATACAGTTAGTAAAAGTAGACCATCATCAAAAAAAAGTCAAATAAATAGAAGAAACAAAGGAGAAGAAAAGCAGGAAAAAAGGAAGGAAAAGAAGGAAGAAGGAAGGAAGGAAAGGAAGAAGAAGGAAGAAGGAAGGAAGGAATAGCTGAAGGAAGGAAAGGAAGGAAAAAAAAAAAGGAAGGAAAAAAAGAAAAAGGAGAGAAGAGAAAAGAGAGGGGACAGAGAAGGGGAAAAGAAAGAAAGGGTAGAGGAAAGAGGGAGAAAAAAGAAAGAGGAAAAAAAGTAAAGAAAAAAGATAAATCTCCAGGGAATTTTAATTTTGAGAAACCATGACCAAGTGTTTCCAAAATATGGTCACTATTCCTGGGGGAAGATGGCGGGGAGGGAGGGGGTTAAGGGGTCCTAAAGATAATTTTACTACATTGATTCATATTTCCTTTGCTATTTTCATCATAACTAGAAAAATGTGTTTTGAAAGAAAGTTTGTTATATTTTTGTATAAATACACACACACATACACAGGAAAACAGGAAGTTTTTAGGACATTTACTGGGGTTTTTTTGTCATTCTTTGTTTACCAAAGTGATGTTTTTATTACAAAGAAGTAAAAAGATTACTTAGGATACTATATCCCAGATATAAAAAAGTTACTATTTTCTACATAACTTTCCGTATTTTTCTAAGCATATCAGTACATGTATTTTTGTATGGCTTCATAGGATACATATTTTATGTGCACTTTTTTATTTAACAACATAATGATAGATATATTTTTACATGTCATTCTAAATGGTTGCATAGAATGTGCCATGCTCTCTAAACTAAGTTCTTATTGTTTTCCTCATTTTACAACTGAAAATAAAAGTGTAATGAAAAGTCCAGTACATAAATCATGTCCATAGAATAGTTTTAGAAATGAAATATTTGTATCAAGGCATTTAAAAAGTCCTTGTAAATCATAAGTAATCATTAAAGTAAGGAAAATTAACACTGATCAAGTAATGCATGTCAATATAAAATACTACAAATTAGGGAAAAAAATCTTTGAAGAGTGCCATTTAATGGGCAGTTCGACATGTGGACAATGATGGAAAAGCTATTGATCCCACCTTTTCAATAAAATTTCATGACATCAAGGAAACAGGCAACATAAAGCTGTTTGTTAATTTTGTTTCTAATTGTTTTACTGTAGTCCTTCTGGGTATGAGTGGAAAAGAAAAAATGTAATTGGTTCCAGATGACAATGTCTGTTTCCTCTTGCTTTACTGTGAGGTCTGGCTTTGGAGCTAAGTGGAGAGAACTTGAATTGTAAAAGGCAGAAAGAGAAGAAATATGACAGGTGAGCAAACAAAAGGAGAATCCAAAAAGAGAGCAGGAAAGGAAGCCATGAGACGGAATCTGGAGTGGGTTGCCCCTGTTTGGAAGTGGAACAGCAGAATTAAGGCTGCGAAGAGCTCCATTTCTCGAAAATAAATATAGTTTAAAGAAATATTAAAACTTTTTCTAAATTGTATTTATTATAGTCTAATTTCTATGTGTTACATAAAAATAAAATCGAAATACAATAAACATAGTTAACATTTACTAAATGTATAACAAGGAAAGTTCCAGATAGCGGCTGCTCTGTCAAGTTTGCGCCCAACATGGTGGTGAGGACAACAAGGAGCTGAGCCACAGTCTCCCCATCAGGACATATAGCAAGGATGAAAGAATAAAACAAAACGAAAAATTTTGTCATTGAAAGCCACTTCAGTAAAATCTAGGTTAGTGCACATCTCAACAGAAAAACCAAAGGAAGAACCAGGAAATTCACATAAGATGAAGTATAACTAAAATATAGATGAAATATGTACAGATAAAAGAGCTTTTTCCTCACCAGAAATAAAAAAGTTAAATAATTGATTGTGTATGTGTATTATACATATATCTTAAAATAAGAATCAGTGCAATGCTGGTAAAAATGTGGTGAGCAAGCAAATGATGTAACTTTCTAATAAGTAATCAAGAACCTTGAAAACAGATCTGCTTTCCATTTTTTATACACATGGATTTTCTTCATACTGTTAACTTATTACTGTGAGTAATAACCAAAAAGAAAAAAACACATACATACACACACCAAAGTCTTTGTTTCACTATTTCCAAAAATAAGAGAATAGTTAAATATATATTTTATATCTTCATTTTGTGACAATTATATAGACATTAAAAGTATATGTTAGAAGATAAGAAGATAGAAATGTAGATTTTTATATGAATCTTAAACATTAGTATAATTTCTCATACTTTGTGAGCCTTTGATGTGTAGGCAGAATGTGTGTGTATGTGTGTACATTCTGTGGCAATGATTTGTGACCTTGGGTGTTAGATGTCAAGACAAAATCGGGCAAGGAGAGATGGGAGGAATGGCTTCAGAAGAGGACATTTACTGTGAATGTATTCAGCAAAATGCTACATCCTGTGCAGTGGGACATGCCTGCTAGGACAGCAATCTTCTGTTATGTTACAAAACTTCCTGTGGAGAAGTTTTCTGCATATTCCCTAAAAATTTTATTGTAAAAATATTCTTCTTGAATTTGCGATGAATTGCAATGAATTTGAAAACATTGGGGATGTTTTCAAAAGTACTAAATTTGCATCAGAATTCAGGGTAGTCTGAAAGGTTATCCATTAGGTTAATGGAAATGACTTAAGGAGAAAAACAACAGATAGTGAAAATTTCTAAGTATTAAAATGTCTAAGTGTATATATGTGTGTATGTGTGTGTGTGTATGTATATATATATGTGTATATATGTTTCTAGCAGCAGCTAGAAATCTCAGAGCTAAGTTTTATGCTTATTTGCAGCAAATTCCTTTTTTTCTGGATTTTCTGTTTATTTCTTATTTAAGTCATATTTTAACATTTCTTTATTCTTATTTTCATAGTTTCATTGTACATTTATCATGTTATAAGCTGCCTATACTTATTTTGAAAGTGTCTACACCTGCCATGCTCTTCTTCGCATTGTAGTAACTGAGCATACAACTCTACTAATGGAACCCCTATGCATGTATTGTTTTCCTTTACGGCAGAACTGGTAAAATTATTTTGATTGTACAAAGTTCAGACTGATTATTAGCACCTCTGGGACCAACAACGATTTGTATATTACTTCCACAGAAGTTATAATATTAAATTGTAATGATTTTTCACTTTTACCAAGCTTTGGGTTTCTTGGTGACTAGAGTTACCTTATTCATTTTCTTAGAATCACTGAATACCACCACAGGGTGGATGCTTAATAAATACTCAAATAAGTAATGTTAAAATTTGAGACAAATAAGTAAAACTAATGAGTTCGATCAATTACTCAAACGATCACATTCAATTTCTTTTTCAGGAATTTATTTGCAATTTTTTGAAATTGCAGATAATAATCAAAACCATGTTGCCTTTTATTAAAATCTGGTTTCTATTCATGTGGTTTGATAGCCATTTTCTGCTCCATTTATCATTTGTCCATTTGCACAATATTTAATTGGACCTACATTGTGCCTAGTGTTGAACTAGAAACTGGGGAATCAAAGGAAAATAACACAGGCATGATCAATGCCCTCACGAAGTTTCATTGGAGCAACAGAGGCAGATATTAAACAATTTGTTACAAATTTTTTTATTTATGGTTATGAAAAATGCAAGCAGAAAATGCAGTGTGTTCTAGGAGTTCATAATGGAGGTAGAAGATGTTTCATTCTGAATAATGAGTAGGAAATTGGCTTATAAAGATAATAAAGGTTGGAGGGTAGGGAGGTAGGGGGCTTCTGGGGCCATAGAAGCATCGCCGTAAGTCCTCAACTCTTTTAAAGTCTTGAAATAAACTGGTGGCCAAGAGATAAATAATATACTTTTAAGCCAGTAGATGAAAACAAGTAAATCTAATATCTGGAATGTAATAGTTTGAAAGTGAAAAATTAGTTTCACAGTAGAATTCCTCTCCGCTGGATACCTACAAGAGAAGAGATGCTTTATCATCTTTGCGTGCTTGCTACTTTCCACAGACACATAACAGATACATAAATATTTCTTGAATTACTTTCCATTATCAATGAGAAATTATTCTTTTTTTTTCTGGAGAGAACTAGGAATTTTTAATTTACCTTTTCTTGAGGAAGGCAAAGAAGTATTAACACAGAACCCTTTAATATAACACTACGATGAACAATTGGGAATGAACACTTAAAAGCAAAGGTCTAACTCAAAAGTGTGGAGACTAACTTAAAAAGATATATGCCCCCCCCCATGTTGATAGTAGCATTATTTACAATAATCAAGACATGGAAACAACCTAAGTGTCTATGGATAGATGAATGGATATTATGAGATATATACATGTATATATAAATATATATATATATATGCAATAGAATATTATTAGGCCATAAAAAATGAGAAAATCCTACTATTTACAACAGTATAGATGGACTCTGAAGGCATTAAGCTAAGTGAAATAAGTCAGAAAAAGACAAATACTGTATGATCTCACTTATATGTGGAATCTAAAAACAAACAAACAAACAAACTTCATAGAAAAAGAGATCAGAGTTGCAGTTACCAGAGGTGGGAGATGAGAAGAGAGGGAACTGGAGGAAGGTGGTTAAAAGGTCAAACTGCCAGTCATAAGATAAATAAGTCTAGAGATGTAATGTACAACATGGTGACTACAGTTAACATTGCTGTATGATACATGGGAAAGTTAAGAAAGTAAATCCTAAGAGTTCTCACCACAAGGAGAATTTATTTTTCCTTTCTTCTTTTCCTCTTTCTTTTTATTGTATTATATGAGAAGATGGCTGTTAGGTGAACCTATTGTAACCATTTCACAATATATATAAATCAAATCATCATGCTGTATGCCTCAAATTTATACAGTGATGTGTGTTAATTATTTCTCAATAAAACTGGAAAAATGTACAGGAACATAGTTATTAAGGAATAAAAGGGCAAAATCATATTAATAACATGTGAGAAGAAAACTAAGTTTCGGTATAACATGCATTTCTTTTCTAACATAAAATTCCTTATATTTGCATATAGTTTTTATTCAAAACTCTTTAGCATAAATCATTTCTTTTGGTTGTTACAGTAACCCTTCTTTTAAATATTTTCAAGATCTTCTTATAAACCACTAGCAGAATATGATCACGTTAAATCAAGTTTGTCACCACTGAGCTAGGAACACCTATAATTTACTACATTATGACCCGATTATTTTGGTGCTTTCTATTTTGTCTCTAATTTTAAAAATTTGTACCTACCATTGAGTAACAACACTCCTTTGCACAGAATTGTCAAACAATGAAAATTTGGTGATTGATTTAATTGATCTTGGTTATATTTTATTTCTGCTGCCATCTTGATTTTATGCAACTCAACTAATACATTTCAAATTTTAAATTTACTTTGACGGTTATTTTGCACACTATGCCTATTTTTTAAATGTATTAATTATCCATAATAGCTTCTTCAAAGTCCCTTCAGTCTATCAATACATATGCTTGTATTAGAACTAACTTTGACAACAGATTAGCCTAAAAAAAATCAACTACAGCTGTTACTCACTAATTATGAAGTCCAATATTTTGGCACTTTTTAATAAGATGGCTTTTGACCCAAAATACAGCAATGGCTTTTTTTGTTATTTAGAAAGGGAAATATTGACATAATTCTTCTACGAGTAGTGCGAAAGCTTACAATATGTTAACTAACAAAAGCAATAAGCAATCTGCTTTCTGCTTCAGTGGGAAAAAACTCTCTAGAGAAATAAAACCCTGATCTAATGGAAAATAATCTTTTAGGAGGTAAATTTCTACTGTAACTCAATGAAAGATCAGATTTAATTGCAAAAAAAATATATAAATTTTAAGTTTTATTTACACATACACAATTCTTATTTAGAAGTTTAAAAAATGAACAACTGCAAATAAATTTTGGAAGTACTCATAACTTCATTAAAAGTTACTTGGTGTTATGGAAAATTGCAGTCAAGCCACTCTGAAAATTCTGTTGCAATTAATACAGCTTAAATTTTCTGTATCCCAATCAAGATACTTATAATCTAATGCCTTCTGCATTGTACATGAGAATTTTTTAGATTGTTCATATCACCTCACAGTATTTATTAATAATAATAATGAGAATAAAATTAACAATCATTTAGTAGGGAAGAAGAGCATAAACTGACTCTGTACTAGTTTTAGTATCCCGTGGCATCACAGGGAAATCATTCAGTTAATTTGCAAAGCTTCATCTGAATATCTCCATTACCACTCAAATAACTGCCACACTCCTCAACTTCCTACTCGCTAACATTCTGTCTATCCTCCAGACTTCATTCTTGGTGTTTTTTTTGTTTGTTTGCTTGTTTTTGTTTTTCAAAATACAAACACTAATTCTGTCACCTCTCCATTCAAAATCCATCACCTTCTAATATCCTCAAGACAAATTCCTAAAACCTTTATCTCTTTACTCTTTGCTTACTTATCTTTTTTAAAAAAAATGTTCTCGCTTTCCTCAGTCTTTATCTATTAACATCTCAGTTCAAATATCTCTTCCTATGTATCCTGCACTGCCACCTTCAGGTCCAGTTTCTTGACTATATCACAAGGCACCCATACACCACTTCTTCATTACACCAATCACATTTATCTTTCTAATTTTACTTTTAGTCTCTACCTCTCTTACTAGATTCATGAGGGTAGGAAAAGAGTCTGGCTTTGCTTAGGATTATTGCCTGTTGCCTAGCACAGTTCCTGTCATATAATTATGGCTCATTAACCCATGCTATATTTGAATGAGAACTGAACCAGGAATTGAAATCTCTGTTCTTAATTTCTACTTGACTGTTTACTAGCAGTATGAACTTGGACTAGTATTCATGTGTCTTACCATCAGACTGCAGAAGGGACATTTCTGTAGACTGTCAGCCCCATGGATAATTAAACCTTGGTGGTACATTCCCCCATATTCACTGGCCAGTTTAAAGGTCACAGATTTCCTTACCATAATTAGAATCAAAGAGCCTCATTCAAATGGTAGTAGGCTCTAGTCATACGGAGTCCATCAAAGACCAATTCGGAGCCATGGCAAAGCAAGTATACTGAAAGCCAAAGTCATTGAGTAATGCAACCAAGAGAAAGCAGAGAGTTGTTTTACAGTAAGAAGAAATAAATAAATAGAATAAGAGACACAGAGATAAAAGAATGAGTAGCTGGGAAGAGAGAAAAAAAGAGAGGGAAGGAGATCCAAATGGACAGAGAGAGTGTGATTAGTTATCTTGTGACTTTCCAATTTCCCCTCAGTCCTGGCTCTATTCCCAGCTCCATTTTTCCCTGATATTTTCTTGTGTTCTTGGAAAAACTCCCATTTTTTTCTGAATTAGACTTAGTGAGTTTCTGTTCATTTTAACCAAACATTCCTGGCTAAGATATTGAGTTTCTTAAACTATCTGACTCTCTGTTGTCTCCTTGCTAAATGGGATTAATAACAGGTCTGCTGTGTATCTCAATGCTACTTAGAAAAAAATAAATAATGCATGTGAGAGAACAGGCATTTATAAAAATTTTAATTGATTTCTTCGTATATCCATTCAATAAACATTAATTACATGCCAACTATGGGCCAGATATTGGGCTTGCTCAGAGATTCAATAATGAGTAATCTCTATAATACCTTTGAGAAGCTCATCATCTAATAAAAAACACTAAACACGATTGTTTATCATTGTGATTTGAAACTATCAGTACTGTTTTGTTTTTCCCTTTTTCTGCAGCAAATTATCTAAAACTTCTCATGTCATTTACTATCTAGTCAGTTAAGGATAAGATATGAATTACTTCATTAAAATCTATTTTTTTCCAAACTGTGAAGCTTATTGTCATTGCTACATGAAATTTTGTATGTAACTTAATGAGAATAAGTAGTTAATCATGCAAAAAGATCTAATCATTAATGCAGGAAGCTAATTGTAATGTTTTCCAACATAAACCATATAGCAAATATTATCTTTACATGAAAACAATATAGATTTAATCTTTCAGAATGGTTTATAGTCATGCTCACTATCTGAATATTTTACTATAGCACACACTTTGAGATTTAATTCAATGTTGCTAAAATTCTGCTACTAAGACTCTAGTATTCGGCAAGATTTTTATAGGCATTGTGTTAAAAATAGTTCTGAAGTAAACAAACAACTAGATTTCATTCTCTACACACATATATATGTGTGTATATGTGTATATATACATATATGTGTGTATATGTGTATATATACATATATGTGTGTATATATACATATATGTGTGTATATATACATATATGTGTGTGTGTGTATATATATATATACACACACACACATATACTTGAGGTTAAAGATCATTAAGTGATGTTGATATGTATTATTTTCTCTAGTAGTGCTAACAGTACTAAAAGAAGATAGATGTTAAAAAGATACAGAGCTGGGATCTTTTGCAGAGTATAACAGAGGAAAACGGTGATAAGGGAGATGAGTGTATTTTACATGTAATAATTATAATGATGAACATGGCATCTAAGAGTAATGAGGATAGAATTAAAGGCAGAAGGAGCCTGAAGAATAGAAAGGAAGTAGTAGACTTAATTGATTAAAAAACTCAACAATGAGTTTTGTGATCTTTACTGTGTGCAAAAATAATGTGTCATTTAGGAGTCAAGGCACTTAAGAGAATGTGTGAGTTCCATACTCACTCTTTTTTCCTGCTATGGTGACCTAGAAGCCATACATTGAAATTATAGAGCCAAAGGTGGAGGTAATGGATTCCCGAGTCATCACTTGAGAGCTATCCTGGGGAGCCTTTGGTTATATAGCAGTATGCATGAGCTCTTGTGTACCAATTAATTGAGATTTCTGTTGTGCAGTATAATATAGCTTATTGTGACTCCTATAACAAATGAACAATACTTTTATGTGAAAAAAAATAAATGTAGCAAGGAAGAAAAGTGAGTCATCATAATTCTCATAAGTAGTTATTTTAAATACAGGCATACCTCAGAGATATGGCGGGTTCTATTCCATACCACCACAATAAAAGAGATGTCACAATGAAGTGAATCACACACATTTTTTTGGTTTCCCAGTGCATATAAAAGTCATATTTACACTGTAATGTAGTCTGTTTAGTGTATAATAACATTATGTCTAAGAAAATGTAGATAGCATAAGTAAAAAATACTTTATTGCTAAAATATGCTAACCATCATCTAAGCCTTCAGTGAGTCAAAATCTTTTTGTTAGTGGAGTGTGTTTGCCTTGATGTTGACGCCTGCTGACTCATCAGGGTGACGGTTGCTGAAGGTTGGGGTGGTTGTGGCAAATTCTTAAGACAAGAAAGTTTGCCACATTGATGACTCTTCTTTTCATTTGAACATTTAGAGGCCACTGTAGGGTTATTAATTGGACTAATTCCACTCTTGCTCTGCCTCAGGGAGTAGGGAGGCTTGAGGAGAGGGAGAGAGATGGGGTTGGGAGAACAATCAGAACACACAAAACAATTACTGGTTAAGTTTGCCGTCTTATATGGGCATGGTTCATGGGACCCCAAAACAATTACCATTGTAATATCGAAGATCACTTATCACAGACCATCATAACAAATATACAACTACTAATAATAATGTTTGAAATATTGTGAGAATTACCAAAATGTGACGCAGAGACATGAAGTGAGCAAATTCTGTTGGAAAAGTGACACTGACAGACTTGTTTAATACAGAGTGCCACAAACCTTTATTTTGTAAAACAAACAAAAAAACTATAGACCATATGAAAGAAATGTTTTTAAGGATGTTGGACTAACAGATGTGTATTCCTGGGACCTTAACATCACTCTTCTTTCGAAAGGAAATTCCTTGATACACCCTTCCTTCTAGACTTTAAAGAGAGTTGGTGAAATGCATGCTGAAGTAGTCCAAAAGGCTTCTTTTAAATGCTTATCAAACATACAGTCTGACTTTTTTTCAAAGCTACATCCTCCTGACCTTTACCAAATAAGTCTGCCTTTGTAAACAGAGAAATGCCTTGGTTTTAGTCTGAAGACAATATAGGAACAATGATTTACTGTTCTCCTAGACCTTGTGTTCCTTGGATAAATCGTGCAATCTGAGCTTCATAGCACCTCCTTATGTCCTCATGCCTGTTTAAAAATCCACTGCTTAGCTAGAAGGAAACTGATCACAGACTCCTTATGTTTCGAAAATCCAGAAAATAATAGTCTTTTTGGCTCCAAAAAAGTCTTTTTGGCTTTCACACATTACTTATTTAAAGAATGATTGCAATGTATATCTAGAGGAGCAAGTGCTAGCAGCAAGAGTAGGAGAAGAAGGAGGACAAAGACTATTTTGATTTGATAAGTCTCCCTTGGGACTTATCGAAATCATGAATTAGATCCACATTTCACCTGTTCCCTGAGCCCTCTGAACGCTCTTCCCAGAAGTTTCACAAAGTGGTGGCAGAGCCAGGACAATGGTGACCCTTCAAGGAGGCCAAGGGCCAATTGGACAGCATCTGGAGTCACTTTACCTGTAGTTAATCACATATTTTATCTCTGCTGCATGATATCCTTTCTAATAAATCTAACAAATCTCTTGTTTTAGGGCAAGGAATGGGAACTGTTACTTTTGTTTTGGTAAACTCTGAAAAGGTAAGTAAACCCAAAGGCTTTGAAAAAGGATAAAAGACCGAATATCAGGACAAGACCTCCTAAACCTACAGTGACTGGGCAAAAGTAAGGAAAGAAGGCTCATGTTTGGAAAGAGGCTCACATATGGGCCCTATATGAGTTCAGCATCCAAAAGAATTGGATAGGGCAATTATGAATTGGGTAAAGTCGGTATTCAATACAATTCTTACAATCATCATAGATCTATGCTATATCTCCTTTGTTCATTTCATTACAGGTTTTTAGCTCTTTTTTTCTCCAAAATTTCAATGCTTTCAAGCTTCCCTAGGTCTTGACTCACATAAAGAAAGATGATTTAATCAATTAGCATTAACCTGTGATTACTGAATGCTTCAGCATTTCACTAAATATTTATATTTTATGAAAAAATACTGTAAACTCATACCATTGTATTAAGCCATGCCATTGCATGCTCACAGCATTCTTTATAAAATGTAAATATTTAGTGATGAACTACACATAATATGAGAAAATATTGTAGGGAAGCGAGTATTTTCAATATATCTCATATGATACTGGACAGCTGATCACATACTATTTCAAGAATAATGGCAGAAATCTACTTTGTATCTTTCAAAATGCTATCTTAATGAAATCAATGAGATGAAACATTTACTAATAATTTATTCTTCCAGAAACTAGAACAGTGCCTGAACATAATAATCATTCACCAAATATTTGTCAAATGACTCAAATATCTAGAAACTGGCTTTTGTCAATTGACAGCCAGGTTTTGATAGGTACTATGTAGTTATCTTTCTGTTCTTTTCAATGATTCAGTCATCAATGTTAAAGAAAATATTAAGCACTTTTCTCCATATAATAACAGACATACCTATGAGTTTAATAAATCTTAAATTCATAATGAGAGAGGTACTCCTTCTTACCAAACTGAGCAAGACCCTCTTTCTTATACTAGATCATGACATTTTCATCTACCTAAATGTACACTAAAAAGGTTACTAACATCAACTAAGCACCAAATAAGGTCTATGCATTGTTCTGGATATAATATTTACACAAAATATTGACTAATTATTATTATAACCACATCTTACATGTAAGAAAATATATCCAGAAAAATTAAGTAACTTGCTCAAATTCTATAGCTAAAAATACAGAGAGTTAGGATTTAGGATTCGGACTTAATTATTCTTAATTCTAAAGTTTGGAAGTTATCTACCTACTATACTATATAATAAATTCTGCTTTAACACTATTATATTCTAAAAATAATCTTAAATTATGTTTACATTCTGATTCATTAAATTATCTTTAATGGCTTTTTATTTCTGAATACATACAAATGAAGCAAACTTTTATTATAAAGAGAATAGAATTTTTAAATAAACATGATCAAGTAGCCATGACACTCTATGGGTTACAAAAGCCAGAACAAAAAACCCGGTATCAGTTCCTGCCACTACAAACATTCCTGTGTTTTCCCTCAAGCCAACAAGTTAAGCTCCTATAACAGCAACCTGCATTCAAAGGCAGCTGAAGTCTTTTATGGACAAAACATTACCTGACAACCAAGCATTGGAAAACATCTAAGGAAAGACGACATCCTGATAAAGAGGTATAAAACTTAAAAACATTTTTTGAAGAGATAAATTAAAACAGGAGAAAAAAATAAATATTATTCTTAAAGACATTCAAAGAGATGATGTACCTTTAAAATAAAACAGACATACTATAAATGAAATAATTAGTGATATTGGGAATTAAATTATTTGATTAGCAAAATAAATATAAAAAGAGGCAAGTTTAAAAATAGAATGTGCACAACAAAAAAAAAGCTGGTTAATGAGGTAGAATATAATCCTCATACAAAGATAAAGGGTTGAAAATACATAAAAATTCGAGAGATTCAGAGGACAAATCCAGAATATTTCGTATCTACGTAATAGGATTTCTAGAAGGAAAGCATAGAAACAGTGCAGGAAAGAAAATAGAAAGTAAAATAATAGAAGAAATAAATACTGTAAAAACTTATCCTAGAGTTGAAGAAATATCAAAGATTAAAAGGGTCCACTAATTTCTATGCAAAGTAAAAATGATACTGAAATATATGAGTGTAATTTTAAAACAGCAATAATAAAAAAGAATTTACTAATAGCTTAGCACGGAGATAAAAAAAATCAAAGATTATCTACTGAAGATTCATAATCAGCCTAATATTTGGTTTCTCTATTACTGGAGGCTATAAGAGAAATGAACAATGGTTACTGGGGAAAATTATTTCATATTCTAAATTCCTTGTAAATTATCATTCAAGCGTGAGAATAAATTATAAACTTCTTTAAATGAAATTTTTTTTTTTTATAAGTACAGAATTCGGAAAGAGTAACAAACTAAAATTTAAATATGAATCAGAAGAAAACCATATGTTACAAGAAACAATTGGTGCTGAAAATATAAAAAATAAGAGCAAAAAAATATACTGACAGTTATAGTTAAGTATAAAGTTTGTTGATTTACTACATGAAATATTTATGATAAATTAGAATTAAAATTTCAGATGATTTAAGCATTGGATTTAGTCAATTGATCGAAGAGAAGGGATGTGACATATTACATTCATATTAGAAAAGAAAGATGAAAAAGTAATGACCTGAGTATATAATCTAAGAAACTAGTAAAAAAGAAAAAGCCTCAAATTAATTAGTTTACATTAATTTAAAATAAAAAGAAAAAAGTAAACCAAAAAAATCTGGACTTTTTTTCTTCTTGCTGTACTAACCAGGTAATAAAAAATGAATAGACATAAGGAGAACAAAAACAAAATTAGAGCTAAATAAAAGATTTATTTATAGTCACAAAAAATATGTAACTAATAGATATACTTTTCTTCCAATACGTTCGAAAAACAAATGAATTGGAGGATTTTCTCTGAAAATATAAATTATCAAAGTCAGTTCAAAAAAAAATAAAAATATAACACCTGAATAGACCAAAAAACACCCAAAAATATGTAAAAGGGATCGTCAGATCGAGGTAGACATACAGATGAGGTCTAGCAAATCTTCATGGGAAAGCTATCATCTCAATAATTCCGTAGCACAAGCACACACCACTGTGGCCCAAATTTACACATGAATATATGTGGGAAAAAGTGCTAAGTGAACTATTAACAGTTCGAATCCAGGAAAATACTAAGGAATCAAAACATCATGGCCAAGTTTGCTCACCTGGAAATAGAATAACACTTCAATAAAGCTATTTGTTATGTTATGAAATGTAAGATGAAAAAATCGTTATCTCATTAGATGCCGGTAATCTATTGAATAAGATTTGACACTCATTTCTAATTTTAAAGAGAGAGAGGGAGAAAGAGAGAAAAATGCTCTCCTAAGAAGCTAGAGATAAACATTAGAAACAGTGAAGGATGCCTTGCCATCACCGTTGCTATTCAGTATTGCCTAAGAAAGTCTCACTGTTGTTACATGAAAACAATAGTCACGATTCTAAACAATGGAAATAATAAAACAAATAAAATAAAAATAGCTATTTTCAGACTTTGCTACAATTACACATAAACATTAAAATAATCTACTATATTTGGTTAAATTTTTTTTTTCATGAAAATGTATGGATAGTTAAATTGTATATTTTTAATTAAAAAATTAAGGAAAATAATTTATTCCCAGAGTTCTCATACAACCACAACCTAAATTTAAAGCAGAACTATATGCTGACTTTATAACTTAATTTATGTCTTTTCCTTTGAGTAGAGAGCAATTACAGAAGATAAACTCACTGAAAATGATAGAAGAAATGTTTTCATATCTATAGTACAGTCCTACAGAATTAAAACAATTGAAAATCATTTCTAAGGAACCATAATTCCTTTAATTTAGGGAAATTCTGTTCACTGACCCTAGGGGTGTGAAGAAATCTAGGGGATTCTAAGAGATTGAATTGCAGTCTGATGAAAAGCCTTAATTGTTATGATACTGAAATAGCTCTGCACTCATGAGGCCCAAAGCAGTTGCCATATTATCACTGGCCATCTCTCTGCATGCTTAAGCTTTGTATATTTCTACTCTGAAGACAAAACTTATTAAATGTTTATCTTGTTATCCTCAAGCTTCTTAATCTTTAATCTCATCTAGATTCAAATCTTTAATCCAGTTTACTAGTTATAAGGATTCTGGGGATAGACCTGAAAGATTATAAGGCTGAAAAAGAAATTATACCTAAAAGAAAAACCTCATAAGAATTGAAACTCTGCAATTAATTAAAAAATAAAGAAGGCAACAACTGTAGACTATCAAGAAAATGTTAAGGACATTCAATCCTTAACATATTCGGAGGTAAAATAGACTTGTGAATAAAGTCTTGTGAATATGCTATGGTACCAGATTTGCACGTCTTGGTTCCTTTGAGATGCTAGCTAGTTGTGTGGCCTTCCTCATTTTAGGTGACCCTTCTGAGATAACGTTTTTATTTTATATAAATTAGAGTAAATAACACCTACCTCAAAATGTTGCAAGGAATTTTTAATGACACGTAGTTTCTGACTTATGATAATATAAGGATTTCCCCATCCCAAACAATGTGCAAAATGAAATATGTCACAATGTATCATAACAGGTAAATTTTTTAAAAATTTGCCTTTGATTTTAAATCAAAATGTTTTGTGTCCTTTTTGAGATGACAAACCTAAATCAAAATTAACTATACACACTTAGCATAGGCATTTAGCAGTTTAATTTATGCATGCTGAATTATATTATTAAAAATAAACATTTTTAGGAGTATAAAGCATTTAGTGGTATTCTATAATACATTATAAATTGTACTTTTCACACAAACCATTAGTCTGCATATGATATGTAAATGCATTTTTAAGAAAGAATGAAACATGTGAAGTTAAATTTTTAATCAAATCTCGTCTCCTATCAAATTTGGTTATAAAACAAAAGAGAAGGATCCCAACTTAAATCATGCTGGTTTTGCCTGATTTTATTCTACTTCCTTTATAATAATCTTATAAAAATATGTTGCATATAATCATTTCTATTTTTTTCGGGAGATGTTCTTGTATAGTCATTTTACACAGTTATGTCCTTGTGAACAGATCTTATGTTAGACTAGTGAAGACAACTGTCTTTGATTTATTCTAGAAAAGAGATGGAATGTATAGACTCAGGCTGCCACTCTGCTTTCTTCTGGCTCAGAAAAAAAACCACATCCATGATCATTGAATCTTAATCTTCACGAAGCAAGAAGAAATGGCACTTGAGATATTATGTGACTATCTATGCTGTTATCACAAGAGGCTGTACACCCTCTTCAGTAATATATGCAAATGAAAAAAATTTTAATTGAGAAAATAACATCACAGGTGGTGTAAGAAGTCTCAGCTGCAGCCATAGTACATGTTCATTTCATTGGTAATAGAATTCAAAAGTCAGCATGGCTTAGGGGTTCAGTATCTGGGCTTTGGATTCAGACACACCTGGATTTGAATCCTGGCTCTATCAATACCCACATTTGTGACTACAGAGAATTTATTTAATCTTTCAAATCCTTGGGTACCTACATGAAGAATTGTGATAATTAGTGAGATAATATATTTATGAGAACTTAGCATGCTGTCCTGAACATGATCACAACTCAATAAACATCAGCCAATATTAATATTAAGTGTTACTGTGGTGGAAGAGGAAATGGGTGAAGGGGGAAATAGGGGGATGATTGTACCAAAATATTCCATTAAGTTATTTGCTTTTCAGTCTTAGTTTTAAAAGCTAAATCTGGGGAATCAGCTTCTTAACAATATCTCTTTCTCATATATTAGAAAGAAAACCATTAAATGAAATATAATCAGAAGAAGCCATCAATTTCTCTTGAAACTAAAATTTTGCCTTTTTTTTTTTTTTTTTTTCCGTGCCCAAGTGGTCTTCTTCTCCTTGTAACATATATTTCTAAACTGGGCATTGATCCTCTTCATAGAGTTGGCAGAATAAACCATTGATTAATACCAAACCCAAAGAACAGGATTCCTACCTTAGCTTTATTTCTGTATATAAGTGCAACATTGGTAACATCTTCAATATGACATACATAATGTTGGAAGTTTGGGGGCCCCAATAATAATACTCTTATTCTTCTCCTGGGACCAAAGCAAACTGAAAAGGAGAGAAAGAAAATAAAGAAGACTGAAAAAAAAAAAAAACAACTTTACTGGTAAATCTGAGATTAGAGAATTGACATACACGGAGCATCATTGAGCCTCCTAATGCCAAGCATCGGAGTTAGACTTGTTTTTCCAGTACTCCCTGGTCCCTGGACGCCCCCCACCCAGACCCCTTCACTACCTGCTCTGAAGGGTCCCAGTGTGTTGTGTAGCCAACAAGTGCTCTGTGGGCAGCTTACTCCCAAAGGAAGAGACCTGGCCACTGTCCCTCTTTACCAGTTAGAACTAACAAGCCTCTCCTCCCACCCAGAGAAGGAATGAGGAAGAGGGTGGAGAGAGACTAAGAGTGTTATGCTAATATATGTCTCTATTAAGGATCTGTTAGGAAGCGGAATTAAATGTATCCCTCACTCGGATTCCCTAATTTAACCCATTGATTAGGCTATTGTGTCATTTAGCCTATTATCTCCCAAGGAGAGCCCACTGCACTGGGGGATCTAATGAAGATGAACAGGCTATTGGGACAGGCTTATTGGTACCTTGCTGCATCCATGCCAACCACTACTTTTCTGGGTGTTCTCTTGGGGAACATATAATAGAATATAAAGATTTTGCCCTAAAAAGAGCTTTAAATAGTTTAAAACACTGTGTTAAATCAACTGCAAGACCACTCTGTACCTAAGGCTAAAGTACATTGTCTACTCTATTTCCTATCCTAAATTATGTCTTTTCACATTTTCCATTATGTTTCTTCAGAGATTCTGCAATATGAAATATATCATAGAGATATTCCAATAATTACATAAATACACTCATTCTAATAATATAATGTCAGAAACAAATAGAAGTCACATATTTAAATAAAACATTTCTCTTTCTCACATTCTAAGAGAGACTAAGTTTAAAAACCACTTGTAAGACCAAGTTCAAAGACCAAAGGGAACTAAAGTACAAGATCAAATATTTTTCTCTTATGAGCTAAAGGTACAAGATATTACACTTCCCCCCCGCAACTCACCCCCACACACACTTTATTATTGCCCTGTTTCAACCATAGGGATTCTTGATGTTTAGGCAGAGCTGAAGTTTCTTTGGCCAACTGTGGCATTTTCCATGGGTGTAAATGTGCTTTCTTAAAGATTTGAATTAGCTCAATGCCATATCTCTAATACACCACATGTTTTAGAGTCTTCAATAAGTTAATAGAGTTTGCAAGATGATCATAGCACTGGCTTCGAAGGAAGCCATTCCCCAGCCTCCACAGTGATTATCTAAGTTGCAATTATATTCCTAGAGGACAGTACATATATTCCCAAGGACATAGCAAGGATTCAGAAGTATTTGAGTGACATAGGACAGATATAAACTTCCTGTTTATAGCCTCACAAGGATGCCAGTAGGTCTTTTCTAACTTCCTATAAATTTATCTAACTTTGAAAATTCTCTGAGCAAGGTGTTAATTTTTGCACTCTGGCTGTTCCACTGTCTAGGTAGAATTCCATCTAAGCCTGTGTCCTCTCTCTGAGAATGGCATTTGAGATACTGAAGATATCTTGCAACGTTTATAAATTTGATAACAGGTGCTCTCTGAGGTGCCTTTCTTTCTCTACTAGTATATTGAGAAACCCTTGATTTCCATTTCCTTTTTGTACTGCCTACCTATTCCTGATACTAACAACTTCATACTAGAACCTCATCTGTGCTTTGCTTGAAACACAGAACTTAGCATCTTTGTGGTTTAAAATTAATAAATTCTGAAGTATTCATTAATGCATAAAGACCTATAGGAGAAAAGGGTTCTTTCTCCTACAGATCTTTGTCTTGCAATTTATTGGGGCCCCTGCAGCATGTCTGAGACTTCAAAGTTTCCTAAAGAGCATCAAGCCATAGAAACCCATATGATAAAGTCCTCATCATGGAATTAGCTGTCTTTCAGTGACAAGAGTTGCTCAATAGAAGCTTCTTGAGTCTCCCAATACTCTTCCAACCTCTAGGCAGGGGGTTGAGAGGGTTGGGTAAGACACTATGTGTGTTCCACTAATGGATGTCCCTCTTCATGAAAAAATTGTCAGGCTCAGGAAAAAGTCATTCCCTTCCCCTTCCTGATAATGTATATATTTTTAAAAAGTAAACTGACGAAAATTTCTTTAGTTGTAAATTGCCCAATACTCACATACTCACAACACTTTATTCAGAAGTAAAATTAGTTAATAAGTATTATCATTAAAATTAAATTTTTATTAAAGCTCTGTACCAAAATTGTGAGTTTAAAAAGCAAGTTAAGTTTTAAGTTTATTGAACTAAACAATCATTTTTTGAAAAATTTAACTCATTAATTTAAAAATTTATTGTTTACTAATTTACTTTTATTTTAACTTGCATATTTGAACTTAATGATAATAAGCTTTTCTTTTAATACATATAATGTTTAAATCCGGTAGGAATCTTACAATGGAAATGATACTACCAGTGATGTTAGTAATAATTCTGGAGGCTAATCCTACAGTGGAAACTTTTGTAGACGGCTGAAATTAATAAATGATAAAAAACCATATCATTTTAAATTATAAATGATATGAGAATCATTTGTATAAAGAAATCCATGTTCTGTCATAACAATAACAACATATTTCTATAGATAAAATATGACAAAGATAACCCTCGTTCCTTGCAACTCGGTGGGGTGGGTAGGAGTTAGGTTGCTGTATTTATGTTTTATCCAGTGCTGGCCATGCTTATCTTACTTCTTTGAAGCTGAACATTGAGGCTCCTTGAGACTTTGGCTTGGGTACTTATTAATGATTTAAGCACATCTATTTTTTTTCTTTTTCAGCCAATATACTGCTTTTTTTTTTTTAACTCGAAACCACTTTATCTCACAACCAAAAAATGTTTTGTGGAGGAGGTAGCTAACTAAATGTTGAACAGTGTGTTATTGTGGTTATCATCATCATCATTATCACTCATTAGGGCTTTTCATCTTCAAAGTGCTTTGTATGCATTAGTAACTCCCTCCCTCTCACCTCCTGTCCACCTTTTCTCTCTTTCTCAAGGACTGTAATGGATCTTTAACTTCACGTGACCTTTGAATTTTTATAAAGTGCAGTCATTGATGACGTTTACCCTTTGGGGTCAACCTTATCTGGTGGTAAGGAGGAACATGTGCCTTGAGGTTCACAATTAATAAGAAATAAAATGCCTTCCAAATGGAATTCAAGGACTGCTTTGAAACACATCTTGCTTTGCTCACCTCTCCATCCACCCCCACTTCAGGTCTTTAAAGTATCGCACACATGCCACACTGCTCCAGCACGTGGGGTTGTTACACAAAGATAAGTGTGCTGCTACGTCTGGGCCCAAACATTTCATTGCCAGGCGATATACATTTTTAAAACTAGAAAGAAAAGAATTCAACCAAACATTCAACAGGATGTAGAGTAGGTTAATACCAGAAAATATAATTTGTGAAGACAACATGTTTAAAAGAAATGAGGCATAAACTCAATCTGTGGAAGGACTGCCTGCTGTTCTTCGTCAATGTCTTCCTCTAAAAGATTATTCATAAAGGAGAATTAATTACCATTGGCCGCACAGGAAAGATCAGCCTTGAGCAGATATACTCTAATTAACTAACTAGCTAAACATGTAGAAGCCAAAAACAGACATGGATTACCCCTTCCCCTACCCCTCCCCCCAAAATGCTTTAGAGTCATTCCTGAAATACAAGCAGATTATATTTTGTTACAAAAACTCAAAACTACTGACTCTCACCTGTTAAGCATTTGCAAAGCAGGGATAGCAACCTTGTTAGCAAAGCCTCCTTCCAGGAGACAATTCAGAGGACGATGAGAAACAAAGGTATGACAGATTTTTTTGTATGTGGGATGCTTTTGCATGAATGATGAATCCAGAGTTAGACTGAAACCCTTTTGCTATTAACAGGTGTGACTGGTGCTCTGTTAATATTTGGAACTATAATTATGATTGGAAGGGACTGAAGAATAAAAAATTCTTGAGCTCCCATCCGAAGTTGTCAGTTTTTGCCTTTTCTTTACCTTTCCCCCTTAATTCTGAGAGGATCATTCTGCAGTAATGGAAGAATATGGTTCTCCTTTTTGAAAAAGAGGGATGGGCCTCTGTTTTCTTTTTTAAAACTGTTTTAATCTGTGTTAGGTTAGCCAGAGATGTAAAGCGTTTGCCTTAGGCAAAACAAAATGAAACAAAACACACATACACACAAATATTCAACATTTGCATTGTTTGTAAAACTCATTGTAAGCAATGGTTTAATGTCTAGCAAATGGTAGTCCTAACAAAAGCTAATTTTCAATGAATTATTACAGTGTTTCAAAGAACACACAATTATAGATTTTGTATTCTTTGTTTTGTTTCCAGTGTCCTTTTTTAGAACAATTTTCCATCCAAAATGAAGTATTCACCCTTTGTTAAAGTCACTTTGATAAAAAAAAAAAAAAAAAACCTATCGCAAGTTAATCATTTCCACATTTCTAATTATTTTCTCAAAGAAGCTAAGGATTATTAATTTGGTGAAAGTTATAAATGTTTGGCACTTGAGTTTCTGGGGAATACTTTGGTAAGAATTGTTGGAACCGTATGTTATAAGCTATGCTCTATACTCTGCATTGATAGAATAACAGAACCCAATGTTTTTAACCCTAATTGCTCTACAGGGATCAAAGACATGTTACTTACTCATCTTACACTAGGTTTTGGGATCAGAAAGAAAAGTAGCTTGATCCCCCAAAAAGCTTTTATGAGGCAAGATGGAGTGTAATAACCCATATTTGAGCCAGGAAAAAGGGAGAACACTTTTCTAGTCAGTTTTATACAATGGTGATATAGGAAATAGGTGATTAGTATGGGTGAAAAAATGATTGTGACACATAGTTAACTTGGCAATTATAATCAGTGGGTTTATAAGGAATTGGAAAGTATTTTTTTAGTATTTTAAAAATCACATGTATTAGCTGAGTTTCGATTAAATTTCCCAAACTTAATCAATAGGAAAAAAAAAGAGATTTTCATTTATGAGTTTTGCACAGATCTGGATTTCTAAAAATCATTCATTTACTCATTAGTTTGTATATAAAAGAAAAAAAAGTAAAATTTTAAAGAGTTAAAAAATAATAAAACAATGATGTAAAAAGAGTTCTTAAGATATTGTGAGAATGATTTATTTCCTAAAATTTAACAAATGAATACCAGAATTTCTTAATAGCTAACTTGAGAGCTTGTACCCACTATCTCTACATATATGATAAAGAATTCCAGAAATTTCCACTGAATTTTCTCAATTAACTCCTCTCACTAATTCAGTACATGTCTTATTGGAGTTATAATTTTCAACCCTAAAATGAGAAATTTACATGGTGTATTTAGTCCAATTAAATCTAGATAGTAATTGTAGCTGACATTTATCGAGCAGTTGATAAACTGAGACACTTAGGAACTTTGTATTTTTAATCTACACTCAGAACAGGTCTAAGAAGTAGAATTATAATTATCCTCACATTACAGATGAGGAAACCGAGTCACACAGGGTTCAAGTGACCTGCTCAATATCCACAAGATGGCAGAATTCAGAGTCCATGCCTATAATCCATAAACACAATCCCCAGTTTTACAAAATCAGAGGCAACATTTTTCTAATTTGTGTCAATTATAAATCACATTCAGATCTAATTTCACCTAAACTGTTTTTCCTTTCGCTCAATTTTCTCATTTGCATGTCAGACCTTCCTCCCTGACTGCACTTTTATACTTAAGAAGCATCATTTAATACCTTGATACTCTCATGGAATACAAAATGCTTTCTTGCTTAAATCATTTTTTTGCTCAAATCAAATCATATTTGAAAATTACACTGAAAAGCACTGTAAAAATGACTCCGTTCAAATGAGCCGCTGATATCCTAGCTAATAGATTAAAAAAGAAGCCTCCTTTAACAAGTAAGAGATTGTTCTTATCTTTTTATTTAAAACATGCAATTTATTAAATGAATAGAACTACATCAAATTAAAAAGCTTCTGCTCAGCAAAAGAAATCGTCAACAAGGTAGAGACAACCATCCGAATGGTTGCAAGCAACACCTCCGATAAGAGCCTAATATCCAAAATATACAAAGGACTCATACAATTCGATAGCAACAAAAATACAAATGATCCAATCAAAAAATGGGCAGAGGACCTGAACAGACACTTCTCCCTAGAGGACATACAAATGGCCAACAAATATATGAAAAGATACTCAACATTGCTAACTTTTAGGAAAATGCAAATCAAAACCACAATGAAATACCATCTCATACCTGTTAGAATAGCCTTAATCAACAGGACAAGTAATAACAAATGTTGGAGAGGATGCGGAGAAAAAGGAACCCTTATACGCTGCTGGTGGGACTGCAAATTGGTACAGCCACTATGGAAAACAGTATAGAAGTTCCTCAAAAAACTAAGAATTGATCTACCATATGATCCAGCAATCCCTCTAGTGGGTATTTACACCAAAGACTTGAAAACCCATATCCAAAAAGATATTTGCACGTCGATGTTCATAGCAGCATTATTCACAGTGGCCAGGTCATGGAAGCAACTGAAGTGTCCTACGATAGATAATTGGTTAAAGAAGCTGTGGTACCCTATAGATGTCAGTATTTCATCTCTCCTTATGGCTGAGTAATATTTCACTGTATATATATATATACACACACACACACATACATATATATACATTGTATATATATGTATATAAAAGAAGTAAATGAAAAAAATATATATATAAAAGAAAACAAACCAAAAAAGTAAAAACATTCTCAATGCTGTCATTTTTGCCCTTCAATTTAGTAATTATTTATTTTTGAAGTATTCTGATTATAGATGTAGTCCTCTGTTTCCAAATCCCCTCTTACTTTTTTTTTTTTTTAATTAAAATAACTGACTCCTCCCATGGTTTAAAAATAGAGGGCATATTTTGTAAGCCTTCTTGGGATAGGAAAGGAACCACGTCACTGCTACTGTACGACCACTGGAAAGATCCCTATTCATGTCTTGAGATCTCTAAAACAATACCTACCCACATCCCTATCGTTTCCAATAGGCAGCATGTATTTGGGAAGCATTATTGATTTTAAAAGGGTCTGGCCCTTAGAATTTTTCTTAAGATCCTTTGCATTTTTCTTTTCAAAGGGCTTCAAAATGGGGACCTGGTAAAGAAGGATTAATGTAGTTTAACAAAGTGAAAAACTAATTAAATCATTAACTCACTATTCAGATTCAAATATCTTCATTCCAAACCTCATTCACTATTTACACTTCTGCTTTGCTCCTCTGCCTGACTCTTTTCTTCTCCCTTATTGGTAAAACTTCTTAGTCTTAGTTCTAACCCTGAAAAGGTCATGTGAAAATGCGCATCAAGCATGTCGGAGAAAGTCATGGCTGCTAGAGTGAAGACTCAGAAGGCTTTTGCTCTAGAAGTTTGAAATCTTACAATTCAGTTTCTTTGACTGCTTTAGAACCCTGTTAATTACTTAAATTGACACAAAAACATAACCGGCTATCACTTCTTTTACGAATTAGTATTTGACAGTTTTAGTCACTTTGGATACCTTATTGAATCCTCTTATTTCTACTTAGAACATGAATTCAAAGTTACAATTCAATTTCTCCAAAATTGTGCAGTTAACAGTAGCTTCTTCACATAATAACACTCCTGTAGGTTTAATATCACTTAAAAAAAAAACTGTGGAGAATAATTTTAAAATGTGTATAGAGTACAATGTGGACAGATAATCATCTCATACATAGATAGAGAAACCTAGGGTGGGGGCGAGGTATGCTTGCAGGAGGCTATTTAACAAGCCCTCTCCTAATGAGACATTCCTAGCTGTTACTTTCTGTATTTCATCTCCCAAATTTTATTGGATCACTGGCAAATTTTAATGTTAGGTACTAAACCAGTGATAATAAAATAATCGTCTTAAGTGGCATATTATATATATTTAATATATAATTAAATTGCTACAATATCTGTATTTTTAATTTTTATAATAGGTTGAACATAATCGTTCAACCTATTATAATAAATTATTCCATTTCCGTTAGTCTAATCTATTGTAGGTTCAATGATTTCTTCTAGGCAGACACAGGCTAATGTGTATTGATAACACAATACAACATTTAGTTGACTAGAAATATATATTAACTAAGAGAACAATTCATGGACTTTTACAAATAAGCCGTTTTCTCCTGGAGCACTGGTAGACTCAAGTCCATTTTAGTTCATTCATCTTCACAGTAGTAGTTATAAAACAAACAGTATGAAGAATTACTCAGATTTGTTTTAATCCCCTAAATGAAAATAGTCTGTCTTGAACTTAGATTTAAAACAAAACTCAGTCTTAGTAATGTTTATCATTTAAAGAGAAAGAAAAATCACTGCTTTCTTAAATAAGATCACGGCAGATAAAAATTAAGTCCTAATTAAATGCAATTCCGTTTGTGGAAGTACCTAATGTAGTGCCTTGCATATGGTAGGTGCTCATTTAGCTATAATTATAGTTATTAGCAGAACTGGAACTAGCCCAGATGCTTCAAGTCTCCCAGTCCCTTTTCCCCATATCTTATTTCTCCTTGTAAACCTCCAGCACCTCGTCCTATGCAATTTATCATCCTTGTACTAATCACACTCAAACTGCAGTTTCCAAGAGCAGGAGAGAGAAATAAACAAATCAGGAAGGCTTGTGTGCAGTATTACCATAGTCTGGACCTTCCTGAAAAGGCCCTGGTTTCAGATTATTTAGCATGTCAACTACAAAGAGTCATTATTATTATTATTATTATTTTACTGACATCACCAGAGGCCTAATTTATACCTGAATATCGACACCAAAATAACAACATAAAAAGTTAAACTCTTGCGTTTGATGAAGTAAAGCTCCAAATGAGCCTAATCAGATTTTGATAATGATTCATCAAAGATAATGAAATGCATTGCCTTTTTTGCACATTGGAGCAAAGAACTAGTCCGACCGTCAGTGGTTCTATTCTAGATTCACGCACAACCCAGCGAGAATAGAGAAGAGGACCAAATGGAAAAACAAAGATAAAATTCTCAAGGATAAAATGGGAGTTTTCTCCACAGTTTTTCAAACAACACAGTATTTTTCTTCACTAAATCCTCTTTTGTAACTTAGTATCCTTCACTAAACAAAAAGAAACCAAAGAAACTTCGCCATAGTAGCAAACCCTTAGAGGAGGCTTTTTCTGCGTTCCCACCCTGCCTTGGGCTAATCCACGCCAGCGCTGGCGCTGTGTTCAGTGACAGGAGGCCGGGCCAGAAAGGGGCCCCAAGAAAGGGCCTCAAGGTTGTATGTAAAGATTTATAATTTTCTTCTCTCCACAGCTGAGATTATTCCTTCTGAGGGTGGATATCCGAGGCATATGGTTCGTACTGATGCTACAAGAAGAAAATGAAATAACCTGCTCCGTGTGCTTTCTCAGGCTTGGTTGCCTGATCTAAACAAAAGGAGGACGCAATTTGGATTTACCTCATTCTCAGCCGCCTTGCCGAGGCAGATGTCTTAAGCACTCTGTTTTAAGGATTCAAAGCCCATAATATTACTAATAACTCCACATACTTGTTTGCATTTCCCATGTTACCTATAAATGTCAGAAGCAATGACTTGTAGCCCCCTTTAATCTCGTGACAGCTTTATTATCATTGGTTGGCTGAACTTCAAGAAAAGTTATGACAGTGGCGAAGTTCTGCAAACTGCAGCACATATTTCAGTAATTAGGTAAAGGAGCGAGAGCTACATTTAGAATGCACAGCTGAAATTATTTGCTAAACATTTAAGATGCTGAGGTATATTACATTCCTCCCAGGACAGCTTTTGAAGGATGATTTACAAAGTATTTCTTTTACTATTTAACCACCGCTCCCCCTCCACCACCACCCCCGCCCCCCCTACCGCCCCCCACCGCCTGTTAGGCTGTTTTAGTTCTTACTTGAAAATGGACCTTCTGATAATGGAAATACTGTATTTGCAATGTGAGAAGGTGAAAGGAGGGACCGGGCTGAGGCTCTGTGTTTTTTATTTTCTTCTGTTTTGAACTCAGCTTTCTCAAACAACTGCATCTCTCTCATGAATGCTTTAGCATTGGACATTGAAGCTGATATACCTTTTTTTCATGGTTCTGGAATCAGGCCAACCTTTTCCAATCTTGGAATAAAGTAATAAAAACTGCTTAAACTATATTTTAATTTCATCCAAACCAAACCATTTGTCTTTTTTCAAAATTTAGTTATCAGTAAAGTCCATACTATTACCTAATAAAGTTGCTGGTTTTTATATCTTGTTAAAAGGTTAAATACTGCAACAGTTTCTTACAGGGATTTTTTTTCCCAGTATAGTAATGGGTTTCAATGAAAAACCCCTTCATTCTGTTTCCTTTATAACCAAAATTGTGGACAGAAAGAAAGTGTAGAATCTGTGACTAAAAATAATCTAGAATTTGCTTATGTGCAATAAATTTATTCTAAGAACACCCAATTTTAATTACCAAAGTTAGCCTGCCCAGACTCATAGTTAATAAAACCTATTCATCAACTGCTAAAACCTTCGATTTTTGTTTTAAACTGAAATTCAAACTATCTTCATCTAATCCCATAGATTTCTCAGAAGTTAATCTGAGTAACATCTAACAAATAACAAATTGACAGAAAATCTTTAAATTTTCACATGAAAACACGTTCTTTTTGTAAAGTGAACAAGAAACTACCAATTCTGTTTGTACTGTCTCCTCTGTCTCCTCCTCATGTGTTCTGCATCATGCTATAAAGAATACAAAGCAAAATTCCCTTGTTCTTATTTTCTTCTCTCCTATTCTTGCTTCTTATCTCTTTTCTCTTCTGCCTTCTTTCCCCTCCTCTTCTCTCCCAAAATATAGATCTTGGATCTTGATCCAAAATAGATTTAGAGAAACTTAATTATATACTTAAGATAAAGCAATTTTTTTTTTAAATTACAAGTATATAAAAAGATTAAGCCAAGGAAAAAAAACAAGAGCTCGAAATGAGAACCTCATAAAATGTATGCCATTATCCAAGTGCTAAAAGTTGGCTGCAAACTGGCTTTAAGTAGGATGAAAAAGTTTGGTTGGTTATATGACGAGATTCTCAATGTTTTTAAGAAAGAGCAAACCTAAATACCAAGAATGCAGAGGCACCTCTGATCATAGAATGAGCAAAAAATTTCTTTCAAGGATTCTGTGGAGGAGGAAGAAATTTTACTCTACCCTTCTAGGTTCTTTTGTCCAGTCTGATAATTAAACCAAAATGAGACAGATTAACAAGAGAAAATAATTAAATTTAATTACATATGTATATATAGAAACCACATATACATGACAAGTTCTGAGACAGAAACATAAATTGAGGTATATGTAACATCCTGAGCTAAGGTAAGGATGAGCTAAGATGCCCTGAGTTTTCAGACAGGAAGAGAGCAATTTCCCAGGAAGATAGGAAGAGCAAATGTTCAGTAATTAGAAGTTTACCCTGACCTACAGATAGGTCATAAAAAGTTATTTCTGGTGATAACTCTTAATAAGGGCAAGGCCCAAATTTAAATTCTTTAAGAGAGAGGTAAAAGATTCTCATGAGCCCACAGGGTCTTGATAGCTTTCAGCTCCAAGTAACCCACGTGCCAAAGTAGTATATCTTGGAGACATCTGTTGTGAACTCCTCAATACTTAAAACAAGAACATTGCATATTATTATGCAACAAACAGGGTTATTTACCACAGAGTAAGCGAAAATAACAACTTCATAGATTTATTTATCATACTTATCTTCTTGTTACTACCATGCTTTCCTACCAAGACCCAATTTAGTAAATGCCATCCTACAAGTAGGCTAGGTATGCTTTAGGATGGCCTTACTTCAAGAGTATATTATTTACTATCTAAAACAATAGATTCACTATATATCTTTCAAATGATCTCATGCTAATATTTCTTTCAGTTGAGCTTCATTAGACATTGGCAAGCACTGAATGCCAGTCCATATTTCAGACAGGAATCTAAACGACAGCTAGTCTATGTTGCACCAGGGTACAGATTCTTATGGTATAGCAATCAGAAGAATTCCAAGAGATTCAATTCTTTGTTGCACCCTAGTAGACACCTTTTAGAAGACTAAGGGTTTCTCCACTGCTCATGTTCAAATTTCCCATTTATAAGATTATTAGTAAATAAAGAAGAGAGGAGAGAGAGAGAGAGAGAGAGAGAGAGAGAGAGAGAGAGAGAGAGAGAGATGACATTCTTTTCATAGAAAAGCGATCAGGAGAAAGTTTGATAACTATTTCTTCAACTTTTTCTTCAACTATTACATGAATATCAAGGAATTGAATAAAAATTTTTGTGCTTTATCGTTCAAATACAATTTGTTTTATAAAATATATACTTCAAAAATATCATTTTACCTTCTTTTCTCTGAGACATGTTTAAAACAATTTTCTACCCATCACACTTTATTTAAATAAAATGAGTTCTGTCAGTTATTTTTAAAATTTTTTATTATTTGGTTTTCAAAATAAGGATTAACATAAGTTTGATAAATATTGATTTAAAATTTATATCAAAGATAAATATGATACAAGCTATGGACCATTAAATATTTGATTTCTCTAAAAATCACTTATCTAAAGCTTAATTTGATGTTTGTTTTGTTATTAGATCTTACTACATAGTCAATATTTCAAAATTAGAAGTCAGAACTAATATAAAAACCCTCCTTGGAAGTTATAGGATCCTGGAAAATTCTAAGTGCAGTAGGTAATTGAAATGCTCAGATATACCCTTGAAAAAAGAGTACTTGCCAATGAAGTCTTGCTCCCTTAGTCTTTCAAAAAAGGGAGAGAATAGCGGGAAAAATCTAAGAAAAAAGGTTGATGTAGACCTGTGAATTTGTGCAAGAAAAGAGAAGTAAAAAAAAAAAAATGAACTTATCATTTATTTTATAGCATTCAAGTCACTTGGAGCAAGTAAATGTTGGTAACATCACTTTAACATCAAATCAGAAACTGTATGTAGTTAAAAAATGCTATGATCCATTTTACAAAGAGACTACTAACATTATTAGCTTTTTAATAGGTCACCTAGAAATTTAGCTATGTGACTCAAAATCTTTTCTATAGTTAAAAACAATTAACGGTCAACTTAACAACTATGTTCAACTAATAAATCTCAATCTCCCAGCCATGCATAACCTTATAAAAAATCTTACAAAATCATGGCATATTTATTTTTCTGCATTTTGAAGTAAGTACAACAGAGCAATTACTAACATCTGAGGATAGCTTTTATTCACAACGGTGTAATAGAAAAATAATATACAGCAAAACTGTTGAGTATCATATAAACTAAAGTTTCTTTGCCTTATATCCTTCAAGTGCTAAATATGAAAAAGAACAAATCCAGCACTATCATCAAGGGGCTTTCAATTTAGTAGAAAGCGGTCATTCAAGCAAAGCAACCTCAATGAAATAGATAAAATAGGTTTAACAGCAGATGTTGGTTGTATATTCTCTAGTCATGTTTCTTATGTAGTATAATAAGAAATATTATTGGTCTTTGTTCCCAGTTCTGGCAAAGAGCTCCAGAAATCCTTGGAATTTCCTTAGTGGTAGGACTGTCTTTCCTTACTCATAAGGGGCCTCTTATGAGCATACTTGAGTTTATGCTAATGAGGTGACTTAGGGTGGGGACCCTAGATAGCCTCAAGATAGGGCTATTCACGCAAAATACCTAGTGATTAGTTGGTTGGAATGTTTAGCCCCACCCACCAACCTCTGAGAAAAGGAAAGGAATCTTGTGGGGGTTGGGGAGGGGTGGAGATTATGTTCTATAAAAGCTCTTGAGCAATGAGATTTGATGAGTTCCCTGTTGGTGAATGCATTCACATGCCTGTGCTTGATGCACTTCAGTTCCAAGGGACAGAGGCTCCTGTGCTTGGGACCATTCCAGACCTTGTCCTATCTACCTCTTCATCTGGCTGTTTATTTGTATCCTCTGTCATATCCTTGGTAAGAAACTGATAATAAATGGTTCCCTGAGTTTTATAAGCCATTCTAGCAAATTATGAAACTTGAAAGGGAAATTGTAGGATCCTGGTTTATAGCCAGCCAGAAATACAAGTGACGACCTGACTTTGTGATTGGTGTTTGAGTGGGGGCAATCTTGTGGGCCTAAGCCCTTAACCTGTGGACTCTAATAACATCTCCAGGTAGACAGTGTCAGATTTCAGTTAAATTTGTAAGACACCCAGTCCGCGTCTGATGAGAGTTAGAGAATTGCTTGGTTGTGTTGGAAACATTTCAGCCTTGCCATAGCATTGTTTCTTACTAAGCACTGATTTCGTTGAGATATTGGTCAGCTGTCTGTTTCATAGTCCCCTCTCCAATTTCAGAAGTAGGATGGTAATTAGCCTGAGCCAATCAGGATAATTCCATTCCACTTAACGATTGTAGTTTAGCATTGAATGTGATCAATACTGGGTCAGTGAGATGTTAGGAACATGTGCTGGGAAAATTGTTCTTGTAAAAACTTACGCCCACTGAGTGTTATTCTGATGTTCTCATGTGAGTTTGAGATGCCTGGACCTGCTCCAGCTGTCTGTGCACTGATCTCCCAGGAACGTCTCATGTTGAAGATATTCCCAGTTTCACTTACTTCACATGACAAATCAACATGATAAAAATAAATTTGTCTTAATGACTTTATTCAAAGGTAGATTTGCATGTATAAGCTCACAAAATAATGGAATTATTCTTCTAGTGGAAAATTAAGAAATTCTGACAGGCAATGGAGGAGATATTTACGTGATTTTAATATACTAATATGCAGATGGCCTTTTCATAGAGTTGAGTCTAAGTAATTTTTTTGTTTGTTATTATTTTTAAATAATTTTCCCTAAATTCACTTCATTTTCTTCCTTGCGTGACCTTTTTCTGTACCTTGTATTTTATTCTTCCATGTCTTCACAAGGACATTATTTGCACAAATAAAGGGATTATGGATGTAAGAATTTTTTAAAATGTCATTGTTATTATCAAACAAAATTATGTATTTAATCCCCGCAGCTTCCTTTTCTAAATTAACAATTTGTACATATCTAAAAGTCATTAGATCTCTATATAAAAAACTGCAAAATAGTCTATAGAGGGTATACAACAATTTGTTTAGCAAATTTCCTATGGAAGAGTATCGGGAATGTTTTCTTCCTCCATCCCCACTTATAACACTGCTACAGTAAAAACTTTCATTTATGTATATTTATGTTCCACATATAGTTATATAAGATAGATTCCTAAAGGTAGAATTGATGTGTAAAAGGTAAGATATATATATATATATATATTTTCCTCTTCTTTAAATAAAGATTTCTCTTTGTTGGATTTTTTTTTTTTAATTTTCCAATCCTACCAAATAACTTTTCCTCTTATAAAGAGTTGAATAAAATATATTCTAATGTATTTACACATGTTTACTTTACCATAGAATATATTTTATGGGACTACTTACCAAAGGGGTTATCTTCCTAAGATTACCTGCTTGAATTTCGTTCTAATTGGTCATTTGTAGAGTTGCTACTACTTTACTATAGTGAACCCACAATTCATAGTTCAAGTTCTTTATTGTCATTTTATTTAAAAGCAAGCCGACCTCAAAACTTCTTGGTATTTAATCATTTTTTCTATTTTACAAAAGAAATAAGATGAAGAAATATTCATTGATGATAAATAGTGCACTTTCTTTATTCATCTCTTCCGTTTAAAAGTCAGCACTAAGAACCAGCACCATTCTTTTATAAGGTATCTCTTCTTCTGAAGAGACAGGTATGAAACAGCAGCCAGACCAGCTGTGGAGTTGACAGTGTTTCTAAAATATGTTGCTTTGGTAAAACAGGAGGACATAAAGATAGTTATATTGAAGTCCGGAAAAGTCTTGCTTGTTGGTTGATTCCTTCTGTATTAGTCTTGGAGCTTGAGACAAGCAGAAACATAACTGCAGTTGTCATTTGCCAAGATACCACTGGCAAAGAGGTTACGAATGGAGCTCTCTTCTTTCCTGCCAGAAGCAGCCATGGTGACAGGCTACCACAGAGAGGATTGCCTGTCTCTTCTATTTACTCTTGTGACAAAGAGATCAATGTCATCTGTCAATTTGGCACATTTCACAAGCACAAAATCCACATGAAAATCAGAGACCGAGAAGTATCTTCATTAGAAAATGATCATGTGTAGCAGTAATCTGAAGAGATGAGACATCTAGAAGATACAGGACATGACACAGTGTGGAAAACTGAAGTGACATGGTCATTGAAAGTGCTCATTTCTAATGCTGAATTGACTCGTGATACATTAAAATGAAATACAAGATCAAGGCATATGAACAAAGTTATGAAAAATAGAATAAGCATTTCTCTCCTAACGCTGTGCAGTACAGTTTGTGATTACATTTACAGCTGATACATCTTAATGAAATGATGGTTATAACTGAATTCATCTGATAACAAAATATCTTGCAGTATGAAAGTAGAATTATTTATTACATAATGTGCTGTTGAGCATAATGGGTAAAGGAATATTAACCCCAATATTTTTAATATTGACATAGCTGTCAGAGAACTCTAAATTATAGGAGAAACTTCATATTTATCTACTCAAAACCCAGGGAGTCAACAACCTTTTTCTGTTTTTTTTTTTTTTTTTTTTGTACCTGTGAAATTCAATACTACTTAAATTACAAAGATAAAATATAACAATTCAAAACATTTTTAAATAGGTATTTATAGGTGATCTAAATTCATTCTGACATTTCTATGCATTGCATTACATGAATATTAAAAGCTAGTTTTTCACAGGCAACGAAGGTCAAGATAAAATTGTATGTTATATACAGGAAACAGTAGAGGGTAGTAGTTCAGATATCAGACTTTAGAGTAAGTCAGTCTCAGTTAAAATTCCAATTTCATCATTTGTTTTCTGTGGAACTTTAAACAAGTACCCTTTCTGTGCCCTGATTTCCTCATCCACAGAATGTGGTTGAGAATAATAATAACACCTGTATTAGAGATTGTTATGAAGCTATACGATTTAATCAATGTCAAATCTTAGAATAAGGTCTTAGACATAATAGCTGCCTAATAAACATTAGCAAATATTGTTTGACAATGTATCTTCACCAGGCCCAGTCTTCCTCTCATATTCCATTCCCTAGTGCTTAAATACTTGGTCATCCTGTATCATCATCAACATATGTAAGTAAGAAAGCTTGAGAAAGCCTGTAATCTTCTCTTAGAATTTAAGTCAATGTGTTACCTCTCTCAAGGCTATTTAACTCTTGAGGGTTTTCCCTCTACTCAGATTGTGCAATTAAAGGTTTGCCATCTGTCACAGATATGGCAGCAGCTCTGAATGAGTTTGAAGATATTTCAGGCCCAAAGGTGTTATTTCCTGTCACAGATTAGATAGCTCTACTTTACTAATTCCACCTACACATGAGGCCTGTCTAGTCCAAACACTCACAGGAATGTAAAGCAGATATCAGAGCATTAAAAATGAGGATTTGTATGTGTTTTAAAGAATTTTTTTTTAATGTTTCACAATAGAAGATTTTTAATTTGTGCTTTTATTTAAATTTTTCACATCATTTTTATTCTATATAGAGGTTTTCAGTAAGTTCTACCTCCTCTTTTCTCCAACTTTCTAAGTGATTTAGAGAAAGCAGAAACCACAAAGTTAGTTCCCTGAAATATCATCAAAAGTAACAACTTTAAAAAGAAATACAATTAATGTAGTTTTATTTTCATTTTTGATCAAATCTACTCATTCTTGTTTATCTAAATCTGCATGGTCATATGCAGGAGCCACTTAGCTATGTGTGGCTACTGAGTGCTTAAAATATGGCTAGTTAAGGTACAAGTTGATACCTATCTAAGAGTAAAATACATACTATATTTCGCAGACTCAGTTTGAAAGAAAATATATAAAACGTATCAATTTTTATATTGGTAACATGTTGAAAATATTTAATCTGGATTTTAAAATATATTATAAAATTAATTTCATCTGTTTGTCTACTTTTCTATGTGGCTACTGGAAAATTGAAAATTACATATGTGTCTTGCATTTGTGGCTTCCATTTATTTCTCTTCAATAGTGTTGCTCTTGACTATTAGAAGGGAAATACTGAATTTATAAAACACACGCATGCACATTAAATTAAATTTTTAAATAAAAATTTTAAAAAGAGATGTAATCCCAAAATTCCATTTGTAAATGTAGTGGAGTAGTTCCCTTGATAAGAACAATGATGGAAACCAGATTTATTATTCCCCTACAAAAAAAAACATTGTTTGAAAATGTCAGAGAGCTATGGAGGCAACCCACACTTGAGGGAGCAGTGTCTCGGGAGGAAGACCAATGCAGAGACATGAGCTGACATAAAAGAGTTAGAGAACCCAGTGGCCTCTGCCGGGAGCCAGGGAAGCCAACAGAGCTCTGACAATCTTAAGAGGATGAAAAGACAAAAGTTGGAGTTTGAGACTTTCAGGAATCCAGGATTTGAAGTTCAAGACCTTGGAGAGGAAGAAACAACAAAGAAATGAGCTGAACACTAATAGAGTTTCACGTCAGATATTTGCCAAATTCTTAAACCGTTCAAAGGCGAAAGACTAAGAAGTTAAACAGAAAGTGTCTGAAAAGTAGAATAAAGTTTTTAGCTGTCTTATGATTCCAAGGAATTAAAAACTGGGCTTTCAGAAGATGCCAAAGTAGAAGGTGCCATAATAGTGAGGTCCCTGTTGGGACCTCTGGAGCACCAAAACAGAATTTGAATCAGTCTTATGAAAACTCTAATCAGTCATGGTGGTTAGAGCTCCCACTCTATTATTTTCGCCTTTGGGTGCTTTTGAAGAAACAAGCCAAAGGAGAAAAAATAGGTAATTGACAGAACTGTAGCTGATCCATGCTATGGTCTGATTGTGTTCTCCCCAAATTCAAATGTTGAAACCTACACCCTAAAATAATGATATTAGGAGGTGGGACCTTTGAGGTGATTAGATCATGAGGGCAGAGCTCTCAGGAATGGGATTAGTGCTTTTATAAAAGAGCTCCCTTGCTTCTTCCACTATGTGAAGATACAGTGAGAGGGTGCATTTTAGGAAGTTGGGCCCACACCAAACTCTTGACCATGTTGGCACTTTGATATTAGTCTTTCCAGGCTCCAGAACTGGGAGAAATAAATTTGTTATTTATAAGCTATTCAGTCTATGGTATTTTCTTTCAGCAGCACAAGTGGACTAAGACAATCCAGTTACTAAAGTTATCAGATATGGACTCTGATAATTATGTTTAAGAAAATGAATGACAGATATAAAAAAATTAAAAGTCAAATGGAAACTCTAGAACTAAAATTGCAATTACAGAAATGAAAAAACTCTGTGGATAGGTTTAATAACAGGAGATAGGATTCATTAACTCTAAAATAGGCCATTGGAAAATATCAGGCTCACTCAGAGAGCAAAAATGATAGAAAACATGCAAAAGAGGGTAAGAGACATATAGGTCTCAATAAAATGTTCCAATAAGAAATATAATTGGAGTCTTGGAAGAGGAAGAGAAACACAACACACAGTTATCATATTTAAACAAAACTGGCTGAGAATTTTTCAAAACTGTCAAAAAATATCACACCTCAGAGTGAAGAAACCCTACAAACCTGACTAGGATAAATGTAAAATTACATTAGGTACATCGTAGTGAAACTTTGGAAAAACAAAGACCAAAGGATAATCTTAAAAACATAAGGCCTTAGGGTTGAGGTTAAGAGATAGTAGACTACTCACTTGTTAGAAGAAGAAGAGGATGTAACTTGGCAAATTGTGAAGATGAATGAAATTAGGCATCAAAACAGTTCTGTGAAGCTCATAATTCAACATCCTTGGAAAGGCTGCTGCAGATTAATGAGCAACCCTCAAACTAACCCATACAGGGAAATGGTCAGTTAGCTGTAACTAATTATAGTAATTGCATGGTGCCAATGATTTTTAGTTTTCTGGTGACTCTGGGGACAGTTTCCACCAGAAGAAAAGAGCAATAAAAAAATGGAAACAAAGAAAGATAATTCATTTTTTAAAGCCACTTCACTAGGCTTTAAAATTGTCATAATTTTGGCTTATGTTACCAATGAATAATGTTGGGAAAATTTTTTGAGAGTTGTAGTAGTAGAACAGCTATTGTAATGATATGGTCCTACTCCCTGTTTAAATAAGGACCATCGGCTAGTTAGATCAGACTTACAAACGACATCATAACTTAAACTCTTTCCAAACTGCAAAAATTTCCCCAAATTTACTTCTTCCATTCGTATTTGTTCACATCCTCCTTCAACAATAAAGGATAGATGTGCCTATTAGCTGCAGTAAATAAATAAATAGAAACAAAAACAAATCAAGCAGAAAGTTTTCTCCATCAAATATCACAGAGAAACACCAATAATAGAGAAAAAAAAAGAAAAAGCATAATGCACATGTCATATGTATATGCCTATCATTATACACTCTGTATCACTTCTGACGCTGCCTCATGTGGTCATTTCTGAAGTAAATTTACGGTTATAGTGTCCTGACCTCTTCTGATTTTACCAATCTTCAATATCTGTCCCTCAGCCATTCTTTCATTTTTTTTTCACCCATTTATTCTGCAGATATTTATTGAGCACCCACTGTGTGGCAGACACTACTCTAGATAGGGTACCTAAATGGATGAGACAAAGCAATTAACTAAAACACATGAATTGTTCAATATTTATGAGTGCTGTGGAGAAACAATAGGTAAGAAAGAGGTTAGAAATTGATGGGATGTGATTTTAGGTAAGATAACCAAGGAAAATATGGTTAATAAGGTAAAGTTAAAGGCTTGACAAAAGTAAAGGAGTAGAGAACTTGGGGGCATGTATTTCAGTCAGAGTATCCATTAAATGCCAAGAGGCAAAGGCCATGGGGCAGGAGTAGGGCTGATATGTTCAAGAAAAGGGAAGCCCATGAGATTGGAGCAGAGGGAGCTTAGGGATATGAGATTTAATCAGAAAGGTGCCTGGGAGCAAGTTCCTAAAGGGCCTTTTTAGGTCATTGAAGAGCTTGAGATTTTACTTTAAATAAGATGAGATGCCACTGGAAAGACTAGTGCACAGGTCTAAAGTTGGATGTTAAAGGATCATTTTGGCTGGATTGTGTGGAGGACAGAGATTGAAGAGAACCAAGAGTGGGAGCAAGGTATAAAATGATGACCCCTTAACTTAAAGTGGCACTGATGAAGATGGTGAGAGATGGTTGGATTCTGGCTGTATTTCACCCAACGAGCCAAGAAATTTTGCTGATGGAACAACTATGAGGAAAGAAAGGAGTTAAAGATAACCATAAGGATTTTGGTCTAAATAGCTTGGGAAATGTAATAGGCATTTGTTAAAATGAAGATTGTGAGAAGGGCAAATTTGGGAGATCTGTTTTAGACACGTTCGGTTTAGATGCTAAATATCTAAAGGATGAATCATATTCTGTGTGTCTTAGACAAAAAAATGGTTAAAAAGGGAAAATAATTGTAAGTAAATACTCATTGTATTTTTTCACAATCAATTATTTAGTTTTACAATGTGTTTTTGGGAGACAGTCTCTTAGATTTGGCTGCTCAGCACATCATTTTCTCCACCTTCTCACAATGCGAAACTGTCTCTACACCAGAAATGAGGTCCATGTGATCCAACTTTGGTTAGTCATGAATTCTATGCTCTTTGACAACATGATGTGGCTTAATCAAACTACTCCTGCTATTGATATATTGGTACTGATATATAGAGTTAAGAGAAATAAATACTCTTTCTCTAAGGTTCCAAATTTGAGATTATGTAAATCTGCAGCTGCCAGCCACTGTCTTCCCCAACTGCAGGTTATTCTGTGGTAGAAGACCATGAGGACAATACCCAGCCAGAAGGACTGATGAGAGGTAGAAGGCAGGTTCAAAGTCCTGCACCAGCTTCCTCTAAAACAAGCTTTACCCTAGAACTTTACAGTTACTTGAGTCAATAAATTTCTTTTCTCTCCCCGCTTCCCTCCACTCCCTTCTCTTCCTCCTCTTCCTTCTTAGATTAAAACTATTTTAAATTTGTTTCTCTCATATATTACCAATGAAATTAGAATTTCTTTAAGAACAACAAGAAAAGAATCTTTACAGATTCATTCATTTTTATAGTAAAAGCGGAGGCATATCATGCTAATGACATTTCTTTTATTGTTTTTTTAAGAATTTCTTTGAGAAACAAGATTGTACATTATAAAAATAGGCATTGCTTTTTAAATTAAAATTTATAATAATTAAAATTTTTCTTAGAGAAAATTTTCATCCATTCATAATTCAAATTTAAGTGGAAAATAAAAATACTAAAGATTAAATGCTATTCCCTCAAAAATTCCAAATCTACATTAAAATCAACTGCTTTTATTCATTATTCTAAATATTTTTATAGAAATTCTAAGCCATGTGTCAGTTATATTTTCATAATTTTACCCAATTTCTAGAGTCATTCTTACTTTGCTGAAGAGACCGAATTCAAAACTGAAGTGACTATAGAAAAAAGACATACCCAGGGTTCACTGAACCCATCGATTCTATAATTTGCCTTGAATGATTAAGAATTTATTGTATTAACAATCAAGAGCCCAGAAAACATTCCAAGACAAACTGAGTTAAAATTATTTCAGTAATACATTCTTGGCTGAACTTTGAAGTACTATTATTATTTTCAATCTCCAGTGCACTCCAGTTTATAATTATGTATCATTTACTGTATCAGCTGGTAGACAACTTGCCTTCTAAACTCAACCATTAAGCACATACTTGAAATTCTTTTTACGTCTGTATTGGTTATTTTATAAATGTAACAATGGCTTTGAGGTTGGTCCAAAGAGCTGCAAATTTTTGTTTCGTGCTTTTTATAAACTTTTATAAACCAAAAGACATGTATTTATTTCTATCAATAAATTCAGTATTCACCAAGCAAATTAAAAAAAAAAAATCAAAACATATACTAAAAGATGTCCTTAGAAATGTCATCTCTCTTTTGCTGAGGGGGAAATAAAACTAACTTTTGTAACTACTCTTGAAATAAACTTTTCTCATTTCCAAAGAGAATTATTGCCAGATGAGAGTAAATTTAAAATAAAAACTTTTAGAAAATATCCAACAGAGAAAATATGACTCTGAAGGAGGGTGATTGCCTCCCAGGGTTCCCCCGAGCAATCAGAATGAAGATCATTCGTAGTGTCTCTACAGAAGATGATTAACGTAAATATAAAAAAAAAAACAGGAATCTTAGGATTTCATGACTTAAAGACAACAGCATTTTCTTCTGATTTGGTTTATTCAATTCTTGAGTAACTCTGTAATTCTAAGGATTAAAATGCCAAAAAGAAAATGAGGGGAGGCCTTAGATAGCGTGAACTGTAGTCTAAACAAGAAGTGAGGCCCTGAGCATTATCCTCATGTGAATGGAGATTCCTTGGATAATGCCTATAGATTGGAAAGAAAAAAAGGCTTTGCACACAGCCATCCATTGTTTAGTTTTTGTTAGAACCAAAATAAGTAGAGACTGGCTTTTCAGGGCCACTCTGTGAAGACTGAAGAGAGGAATGCCACAGTGTTTGATGTCTTCATTTTCCAGGGCTGACCTGGCAGGCAGGGGAGTCTCCATAGAGAAAAGACAACTCCTGAACCAAGTCGCACTTCCCTGGTAATGAGCCCTGGGGCACTTCTCTTAGGATAATGTGCTTTATTGTCACAGTAGAGCTAATAGAGCTGTGATGACATCACATACCCTGTAATGAAAAAAAATAGAAGAAGAGGAAAAACATCTCCAGGGATCACAAAATTCCCCAGAAGGCCACAACTAATATTGGCAAAAGTGCAATAGACAAATATGTAACATATTGCATGAAAGGCAAGAATGAAGAAATCACTAAAACGTTTAAGCCATTATCTCCAACTTCAATCCACCTGGCCCATCCACCAGAAACGTGGGAAACTAGAAATAAACATATGAAGATAACTAAATATTAAACTTTTGGGGGGGTCGGCTACCTGTCAGGGTTTAGCAGTTTCCTTAGATGTAGGATTTTGGCATGCTTCATCTTTTGTGTATATTCAAATATTTTTAGATTTAGAAATATGATCATATTGCGATTTAAAACATATTCTAAGTATGCACTTCTTAAAGCCTCAAGACTGTGTCAAACAGCCATTTTACAGCTCTCTGGATTTTTACTACTCAGCAAAAATTACTGGTCTTATAAAAGCCAATTTCATTGTCTTGTAAAATACTGCAGGTATTTATATCACAGCGTGATAAATCTCAGAGAGAAAAGAAAGCAAGTATGAAATTTTTAGATCTGTTACACCATTTAACTCAAAGAATGTTGATATGACCCACTGCACAAAGTTTAAATACATGAGGCACTTTTGATTGTTAACTCCCTGAACTTGCTGGTGGAGCAGAGTGAGACAAGACATTTCTGAATAGTGTGTGTGCTTTGGCATTGTTATCAGCTGTGAGGCACTTTCTGTCTTGTCAGCTGCTTTAGACATCTGCTCAGCTCCATAAAACCTGTACATAAGCATGGGTTTTGTTTTTTTTTGTTTGTTTGTTTGTTAGTTTGGAGTTAAGGCATATTAGTTGATTGTAAGTTAGGTCTGTTACTCAAAGTTAGATAAGACAGGAGAATTTTAGTGATAAATTTAGTTCTCAAAAAAAAAAATGCTTAACCCATTCAGTCTGTTTCCTAGATATATTTTCATCTAAAAAAAAGTATATGTTGTTTTATATCTTCTAAATTACAGCAATTTGAACAATAAAGAAAAGAAAATGTTCCATTCTAAATTTCCACATAACTCCTAGATCATTTCAGAGTATTTTTTCCAGATTTTCATATAAAAACTTGTACGTAGTCTAAAGGTATAGTAACATGAAATGTTGCACTCTATCATTTTCCTTTAATATGATTTTATATATTGCTTTATTCCTTCATAAAACACCATTTTAAATTGCCGCATCATGTGAAAATTTAAAAAATTATTTAATTGTTATCCTACTGTTGATTATGTAAGTTGCAAAGTATTTCTGTGGGGCCCAGTTATGAAGTTAATCCTACACTTGCTTCTGTTTTTAGGTGTCCTTTCCTAAATTACATAACGCAAACAAGTTTCTCTTTATTTTATTGAAAAAAAAAAAGTTTAACTTATATATTAGTGTTTGGACAAATTGCTGTGTGTATTTTTGACTAACCTTTAAAATTTGTGCATGATAAAATGAACCCAAGATACATGTTAACATTCCAGTGCTCGATTGTTGCGCAGGTCTGTCCTGGGCCCACACATACACCTAGATTCTGTCAACATGATTCCTGCCAAGCACGGGAATTAATTCTGCTTGGGAGGAAGGGAACAGGATTGTGATAACTAGGGTGTCCTCCCAGGCTTAGAAAGAGGTAGACAATCAAGCTGTAGTTCCAGGGTAAACTTGCAAATGTAAAGATTCTAAATTTAGGTAGAGTACACAGGGGGAACTTTAAGGCTGTAAGGACAAGCTAACATTTATCTTTTAGCCTCTTTCAACTGACTCCCTCTAGTCTTCTGTACTGTCTTCACTGGCCACTTCCATTCATTGAGTTCGTGGCCCATTTATTAATATTCTTAGAGAACTGAAGGCTTGGCAGAGGTGAGTTCTCTGTCTTATTAGTCATGATCTTATTGCTGGCAAAAACTTCCTCAAACTTCTTCTCCACTGAGACAGGTCTAATTTAGCTTGTTGATGCTCTTGCTATTTGTTCAGAAGACTAGCCATAATGGACCTTGGCAGTAGGGCCAGGATAGAGCTAGGGTGTTATACTGGAGACTGACAGCATAGGTACTTCTTTATCTTATCAGAATCCAGTCATGAGAACATGATATGACCCCAAACTTCATGGAAATAGGGTTGAGCTCATATATTTTAAACAAAGACTCAAACTACAACCTTCGAAGAATAATATTAACCAACTAAGTTCATTTTGAATTTAACAAGATATTTATTCTTTAAAAAATAATTTTCAAATTGAAAATGTCCTAACATAAATGCATTAATTAGATAAGAATGCAAGAAATTTTGTACTACCTACAAAATTGGTAATATTTGTAGCCTAAATTTCTGCCTCTATTATTATTATATGAAGATAGCATGTCAGCGTTGGTTTGCTTCAGTAAGGCAACCCTTTAAAATGTGTTAATAAAGGAACTAAAAATGCTCTAACATTTAAGTCTCATAGTAAATAATAACCTCTTGACTCACTCATAATCTCTTAATGTATTCCTCTCTCCAGTTACTGCACCAACTCTTTGCTCCCCTTTTAGCAAAACTCCTTAGAGTTGTTGATTCTGGCTTTCTTTAATTCTTCTCTTCTTATTTGATCATATGCACTTAAGCCATTCGTTTATCCCCAGTGTCCCCCTAAAACTGCTCTTGTCAAGGTCACCCATAATGTCCAGGCTGATAAATTTCATGCCACTTCTCAATCTTTCTCTTAGAAGCCTAGCAGCAGCATTTGGCCCAGTTTTCCTCTTTCTTTCATGAAACGTTTCTGCACTTGATTTCTGGGGCACCATATTTTTCTGGTTCCTTCCTAGCTGACAACATTGCTGATTCCTCTTCATCTCTTAGACCTCCAACTCTAACATTAGACTGTACCTAGTTTTAATCCCTGATGCGCTAGTCTTTTTTTATCTACACTCACCCCCTTACCCATCTGTCAGTCTAAGGCTTTAAATACCATGTATCCACCAATGACTCCCAACTTCACACCTCCAGCCCAGTCCCCTTTTTGTTTTTCAGGTTTAACCATTTCGCTTGGAAGAATAATACATAATTAAAAAAAAATTAATCTAAAGCCAAACTCGTGATATTCCCCCCAAAGCTCCTCTTCCTCTCATATTCTTTACTATTTTAGTAAATGGCAGCTCTATCTTTACAGTGGTACAGCCAAATCTTTGAAGTCATTGTGTAATCGTCTGTTTCTCCCACTCACAAAATCCAAATCTCTAAGAAAATCATTTGGTTCTATCTTCAAAATTTATTTGGAAATATACCACTTGGACAATAGCTAGTCCAAGCCATCAACATTTCCCACCTGGATTATTGCAATGGTCTCCTAACGCTGTTATAGGAATGGCCCATATTAAATAATTCAGATAAGTAATATAATATAGGCAAGTCAGATGGTATCATACCTCTTAGCCCAAAAAACTGAGGACAAGATCCTGGTCTGGGTTGCCAAATATAATACAAGATATGCAGATATATTTATTTTTCAAATAAAGAAGGGATAAAATTTAAGTATATACCAAATATTGCATGGGACATATTTATACTAAATACATATATATGCATATGTATAAATATTTTATATATACTTTATAAATGCAATATAAAATATATACATATATGTACATATACACAAATATATCCAAATATTACATGGAACACATTTATATTAAAAATATACATAAATATATATTATAAATACCTATAAAATTTAATAATATATTCAGTACAAATATGTTTGAGGTGTGTGTGTGTATGTGTTAATTGTTTATTTCAAATCAAGTCAAACAAAAATTTATTTTGTTTCTGTGTTTATTTGTTTATTTATTGCTAAAGATGGCAATCTTAACCTGGATGACTGTAAATTCTCTTAAATAATGACCATTACTTGAGTCTTCTTTGGGAAAAACATGCTAGCTTTTTGTTGGTGAGAATAAGCCAAGTTGAGCCCTACTTTTTCCCTTAAACTTTATGTATTTTAATTTGCAGTGATAGAGACTATCATAGCCATAGTTCAACTGTTCTTAATTTCACTTACTATTCTTTTATCACTAAAGAATAATTTTCATCCAATAACCATATCAAAATTGACAAATAAACTATAAACTAGTTAATTAATATTTTTTTGTACCTAGAAAATTAAATTTATAATCTCCTTTGTCATCTAATTAAACATTTGCAATGTGGAATATTCAATAAAAGTATTTATCTAACCGGCTCAGCCTGAACATTTTATCAAATGGTGACTAGGCTAAGCTCTTCTTCCCTCCCACTCAGATTCTCTTAAATTGATGCTTACACACCTTTATGAATGTGTGTTCACACTCAACATGAACTTGAGTGGGGCTAAAGTAACATCCCTACTGGATAGAGTCCTCTTTTTTTTTCCGGTGGATCTAAGAAAGCAGAAGTAGAATAGTTGCTTGTATACTTTCTTCTCCACATCACTTCCACTTACTATTATTATTATATTTTTTCCTACTTGATGCAGTGGTCACAGAATCAATTCTGCAACTACAAGGGCTGGAAACAGGGATGATTCCTAAGTAAGAAATCTCAACTGTGTTTTTAACCTTATGTCAGAATTCATATGGACCTGATGGGGCACCATGTGCCTTCACCACATCTGGCAAAAGTTGAGCTAACAGTGAAAGCAGCTATGGTTCCTGGCACTAAAGATAGCCCACCAGTTCTGCACCTGTGTGACCTTACCTTATCTGAATAAGAGTGGACTGAGGGGGAAGTACTTGCTAAACAAGTATTGCTGCCAGCAATCTAGACCAGCACAGTAGCCAAATCTAATGTCCCTTCCAAAGCTGGAAGGGATTTGATATAAATAAAGAGGAGGAATAGTAGATAAGGATAAATAATGAATAAGTGAATTATACAACAGGGAAATCCAATATTTTATTAACACCCCAAAAGAGGCTCAGAGTAAGAGATGATATTGTCTCTTAGTTCAATTATATGAGATGCTTGAAAGGGTGAAGCCATCTGTTTGTCTAGGTCACTCCTGCTTTGGGAACATGGCAAGATTGAGTGGAAGCCTACAAATTTTAGTGGCCTTACCCTGAGATAAATTTTTCATGTGATATGATGATCATCTGGAATGATTATTAATGATTGCATGGAATTCTAATAATGTGCCAATATCTTTTAAGTTATATATCATTTTGCTAAAAAAAAAAAAAAAAAAAAAAAAAAATCATGGCCAGAGACCAGGGGTTAGGTATGAGAGGACAGAAAATATTTATATTGTCTCTGCCTCTGGTCCCTGGCACAGAGCTTCTAAAACCCATATAATTTCTTATAAGAACACTAAGAATATCTCCTGTTCTAATATTGGTCTTTGATCTCTGTTCTTGACACAGATCCTGAAACCCTAGTGTCAGAATTGAGTTGAATCGTGGGACATCTAGCTAGTATCACAGGGTATTACTTGGTGTGGCAAAAAAAACTTCCACACATTTGGCAAGAGATGTGAAAGTGATTTGTGTGAGTAGTAAAGGAGACACATAGGGAAGAAATACACAATAGAGAGGAATTGATTTTTTTCCTACACGGGTGGAAAGCTGAGTTTTTCATTTTTAAATCCCATATCCAAAATAGGGGTTAAATTTGTTGAATTGAACAGAATGTACTTAGGACCAGAGAAATGATGGTTGTATCATTACCATTCATACTCAGACAGAAAACTGGCAGTACAAAAACATGAAACTACCTTTCTACGTTTTCAATCATTTTTCTTTATAAGGACAAAATAATCTGTAATTAAAGTAAAGTTTATTTATATTCATGTAGAAATAATATGCAATCCCTCCTTCCACCTAAAAAAGACTAGTTCTCTATGATTGCAGTAGGATCTAATCAGTTACAATTTGTATGGTTTCTTTCTTTTTTTTTTCTTTTTTCAGAAAGCTAACTGCATTTACATGATCAGCATGATACATACAAAAAGACGTGTTAATGTGAACTTAATCTGAATAATACCAAGTGTTACAAGTTTTATGGAGCTGATTCACCAGGTGGGAGTGACTGATTTTTTTTCCCCCTTGCAAAGTTTTAAAAAACATTTTGAGACTTAGGAGCTAGTGATAAGCTTAATTAAAGTGAAACCAAAAAAAATGAGTATTTAAATGAGTTATTTTAAGATACCTAAATTTCGGTAAGTTATTATACCAAATAATTACGGATGCTACAGGAATTTTCAGAATTTCTAATGTTCACTTGGTATCTTCATTTTTTTTCCTTTGTCTATTCAAGGATTTAAGTTCCTTTTGAAGCCTGAAAGTGGATTGTTGGATTAACTTTCTCTCCCACTTTGAGTTTTTAATTAAGGTTCTACCTCATAGAATAATATGTGAGGCAGACATTACTAATTGTCTCCGGTGTCTATACTCCTTTTTTTCCATTTGGCAATAAGATCTCTTAGACACATGTCTGTGCAGATTGAAACTACATTTCTCAATCACCTTTACAATGAGATGTGGCCAGGTGACTAATATCTTGACAATGAGATATGGGTGCAATTGAAGGGTGCAATGAACTACCAGGACTTCATCTTTTTCTCTAAAACTTGTAATACCAAGTGTTACAAGTTTTATGGAGCTTATGTGATTGCAACTGTTTTTGGCCATGCCAAAGAAAGTAACACTTTAGGAGAAGTTGAAACAATAAAACAAGAAACCTGGATCTTTGAATGATCACAGGGAACATGGTATCCCATTGAACTGAACTAATCATCTTTAGATTTTTATGTGTGAGGGAAGTAAATTTTAATCATAATTAAGACAGTGCAATTTTTAAATCTCTTGGTTAGCCTACTTAGCCTCTGGTCTATCTAATGCAATTTATCGGAATTCATTGTCTAAACATTAGCAATATAAATTGATGGCTTTTGCTTTTCTATATGTTAATTGACTCTTCTGGCCTCGGTTGTGGGCCCAAGATTCCCTTTTCACTATGTAGGCTCCAGTCATCTATACATGAGTGTAGACTTTACTAACTGACCTCCAAGGCAATTTTGGATGCATTTTACATATTTGACTTTCTTGTATCTTTTAAATTCCCTTTTTTTTTTTTTAATGATTTTTTTTCTTATTTCAACAATATCTTAAATTGAAATCTCATGGGCAGTATGTTTTTGCATATGTAGACGAAGCAGGATAAAGACTGAAATACTTTGCTACTTAAAATGTTTGGGGTTTATTTTGTCATATGAACTCAAAATATGTTAAAAAATATTGTGGAAGAAATAGTAATTGTTCACAGCACCAGCATGGTTGCACTAGATGCATTGAGTTTAGTATTCTGGTCTTTTTAGTAGCCTTTATAAAGGAACAGTTTCACAGATTTCATTTGGCATAAGCTTCTTTTTCATAAGAATCTTGAAACTAACTGCCGGTGGTGTTTCTCCTTTGTTTATAAATACTTGTTTCAATTTACAAAGATTAATAATATTTTTAATGCATGATAAATAAATAAGTTTACATGGTTACCTTTAGAGAATAAAATTTTAAGTGATTCAGAAAAAATAGTAGATTTCCACTATAATGTGAGATGAAATACATCTTACCACTTTCCATTTGCCACCTAACAGCAAAATATTTCTTAAGTCCTGAGATTTTACTTTGTGAGCGTACTTTGTGGGGTTTAAATTAAATCTTAACAAGAAAATCTCAGTTAACATAACAGGAAGTCACTGCATGAAGAAGCAGAGAAAGCTATTAATATAGGTGTTAAAATAAACGTTGTCGGCCCTATTGAAAAAAAGGTGAATGTATCACTTATATTAATCTCATGCTTTGCAGGAATTGAATGTTGGTATAACTTTTTAATATAGATGGATAGATGATAGATAGATGATAGATAGATAGATAGATAGACAGATAAATAAATAGATTCTTTACTGTTCAATTTGATGTTGTAAAGAAGAACATTGATATTTTCCACAATCTCCTAAAAAGTATCTTCTGTTTGCTTATGTCTTTAATTTATTTGAGGAAATTAATTCTGATTTGACTGTTAAATTGCATTCCAATTTTTAGTACCTTATACTTTTGAGATAGGTTTAATGACAGTAAACAGTCTTCATGCACTTCGAAGGTCTTATAATGCCCCTTGAACCCTAGATACTTCCATGTATATTTCATAAAGACAAGGACAGTCTCCTAAACATAAAACTACACTACCATTAACTTTCAAAATCAGAAAGTTAGCATTAATGCAATATATTATCTAATCTACAAGTATTATTCAAATTTTCAAGTTGTTGCAATAACTTTTTTTTATAAAAGAAAAAAAAATCTGGTCCAAGATTCAATCCAATATTACACATTAGATGTAATTGTTCAGCCTTTAGTCTTTTTTAATATGGAGCAGTTCTATAGATTTTCTTTGACTCTCATGACCTGGATATATTTGAAGAATACAGAGCGGTTATTTTGTAAATGTTCCTCAGTTTCAGCTTGTCTGATGTTCTCTCATAATATGATTCCGATATGTCTATTTGACAGTAATACAGAAGTAATGGCTTTCTCTCTGCATCCTAGAAAGAGGTGCATCTGTGGATTTGGCCTATTATTGGCAGTGTTAATTGTGATCATTTGCTTAAGGTGATGTCTGCCATATTATTATTATTAAAATTATTTCCCTTGCAAATAATATTTTCTGGGTATATACTTAGGGGTTTGAAATATCCTATTCCTCATCAAACTTTTACTCATTAGTTTGCATTGATGATTATTACTCTGATGGGAGCCAAATGGTGATTTTTTGCTAAACACCATTTCCTCTAAATTTATTAGTTGGCATTCTTCCGTAAAAAAAGAGCTTTTCTTCTTATTCATTCATTCATTTATATCAGTGTAGTTGTGGCTTTTTATTTTCTTTAATGAGTTGGAATCCATTATTACCACTATTTTGAAATTCAAATTGTCCTAGCGTCGGTCACTAGAATCCTCTTTGAGCAAGCTCCTAGATCTTTTTGACAAGATCCAATCATTTTTTAATACATCTTTATAGTCCAGGCTTATCTTGTCCTTTTTCTGTGCCAACCTGGAATCAGCCATTTCTCCAAGTAGTCTTGGTTTCTTGTACTGGAGAATGGTTTGGGAACCAAGATATGAATAGTATATACACTCAATGTTACTAGAGAGACAAAGTCTCTCAGCTGACAGAGCTAATAATTCTATGCTGGTTCCTCTCTCTCTCCCTTTCTTCCTCTCTCTTTCTTTTATGATTCAGAATCATCCAGTCCAAAATAGAGATGTCTTTCAAGTTAACTTTTGTATCTTTCAAGAGTGAACTAATTATTTTTTCTCTTATTATGAAACAATCTCCAAAAATTGCCTGTTTTTTTGTTCTTTTTGTTTTTTTGTTTTTTTCATTTTACCTACATCAGAAACATTGTCTTATCAAAACTTATTGAATCCCAGGGAACTTTTAAGTCTGCTCCATATAGTCAAAGCTCTATTTTACAAGGACATTTTTTTCAGTATTTTCACACTCGAGATTGACTTTCTTTTGTAGGTGATTTTATTCAATGTCTTTTCTCTCTCCCACACGACTTCCCCATACTACCCTAGCAAATCGTAAAGGTTTACAGCAGGAGCTAAAGAATTAGCTCTGTTGGATTTTTTTTTTTTTTTAAGTAATGTGAAGTCTTTAGTTATTTTGTCTTCTGATTATACTGAAGGCATTTTCTGTGATTTTATTTGTTCTTCCATTATTCTTTATAGTTTATTGGTAAGATGAATGAGAGATTTGCATTTTGGCTACTGACATGCCTTATCTACTGGCAAAAAAAAAAAATACTTTCATTTGTCAAGTTAGAGAGGGCTAACATACAGCACTTACAAAAAGATATATGTTTAAAAATTCTCCCATTTTTAAATAATTCAGTCCAGCTCAAGTTTGTTCCTCCAGTTAAATATACAATCTTCTTGTCATCTGTTAATGATTTGTAACATATTATGTTTCCTCTCTCTCAAAGAGGAAGAAGATTCTGGTAACCAAAATTTGTTGTCTAATTTTGGGTTTAAATGAGTTACCCCCAAGTTCTCAGTGTAGATATTTATTTCCATCCTTCAAATCCATGGTTTTAATTTGCATTCTGTGACATCTTTGTGGTTCTGTGGAGATGTGGGCAGACTACAATATAGCTTCATCAAAACAGGTCAAATTTTAATGTGTCTTTATTTTAGGTTTGTTATGTTATCTTACAAATACATAGTTCAAAGCTAAAAATATACCAATAAAAAGAGAAAGAGAAAAACTACATACCTTTAAATGAATTTCATGTCTTTTTTATGTCCTTCTAAAGATACATTGCTTTATATTTATATGTATTTTCTTGGAGTTAGTAAACCAACTCCAATCACAATTGGAAGTAGTTTAGTGGAAATAGAATATATGGATAAAGGTCATATCTAATTAGCGTGTCACTTTTCTGACTCTATTTCTTACAGCAAATGCTGTTGTTAATGTTATATGTTGCTGAAAAAGATATAACTCTAAAATTTAGTTACTTAAGCCAACAACATTGTTATCTCTTACAAGTTGACTGAGTCCACCTAGGCAGTTCCCTCCTGTTCTATTTAGGATCCTATGGGGGTGAATTCAGATCTCACCTGAGGATGAAGTCATCTGGACATTTGTCTGGGATGCTTAGATAGCTGGGCCACTCTATCTCAACATAGTCTTATGGACTTTCTCCATGTCCCTTTTACATAGTGTCTTAAGCAGGGTAGCCAGACTCTTTACATGGTAGCTTGGGGCTCCCAAAAGTACAAAAGTGAGAGCTTTCGGGTTTTGTTAGGACATGAGCTAGAATTGACAGTGTTAACTTCCTCCATATCTATTGGCTAAAGCTAATCACAGGCCCAGCCTATATTCATGGAGTGGGGACAATACAAGGGCATAAAAACCAGGACGTGCGGTTTATTGTGTTCTGTCTTCGCTGTGCTCAATACCATGTCTTACACGCAGAAGTACAAAACCAGGAATAGATTATTTCTCTTCAGTTCTGTTATTTTCACAAAATAAACTGCTCTGAATGATTTCCTACTTTTTTACACGTGTTGTGGTTTACTTTGTGCTTTCCTTCTCTGACTTTTTACTTTCTAGTGCAGATTGTTTATACTGCCAGGACCAAGGGCCAAAGCATGAACATTTACTACATAAATTTTGTTTTCTACAAAATGTCTTTTAATACAGAAGATGCATCCTAAAAGTATGCCTTATTTCTGATTTCTTTTTTCCAGTATGAATAGAAATTACTTATAAGAGTCAAACGCCTTGAGAAATGGAAATATGCTTGTTTGTTATTGCATCATTTGCCTTGTACCTTGCAAATGATAAAACATGCTTGTATGGAAATAAATTTTACAGTGAAATCCTTGTGTTTCATGCTTCAACTAAGTCCAGTGAGAAACTTAGCCTAATCAAGATAGTGCTTCCTCAGTAATTTTATCCCTTCTATACAATGGGACAAAAGCTGTTTTGAGTTTATAAGCTAGCTCCCCAGTCCTAGACAACTTGATGTGGAAGACCCAGAAGGATTTCTTCCCTTCAGCTTGAAAGTCTATAACAAAAAGCTCTCCATCTGAATATATCCCACCTTTTGTTCTTAGCAATCATTTTCAGAATTATTCTAGTATTGACTACACTAGAACTACTACCAACACATTCTGTATATAAGCAAACTTTATTAAATTTCATTTCCTGATGATTAGTTAATATACCAAAAACTCCAAAACAATATTCAGTTTAGATTTTGGTTGACAACTTTTTCAAACCTTATTCTTTTAATCAACTATATTAAAGAGATACTTCTTGAACAGTTGATTCTACTTTTCAATTTCAATGTCAAATTCTTGCCCAATGGTTAAGAAGGTAAAGGTAATTTCCAGCTAAATTTCATCTGATGGTTAAATTTGCAGTAGATATCCTACTAAATCTTGATCAGTGCTCTGTGGCTCCTTTAAATTCTATCAGTGGGATGCCTACGAGGAACTGAACTAGTAAATTCTCTGCTGAACTTATCCCAGTAGGATTTTTCTCTATTGAACATTTCACAGCAGTCTATCATCTGATGTGTGGGCATGTCTCTATTTCAGCAATTAAGAACTGGTGGTATTTAGTAATATAAAAAGTAATTTTGAAGTAATGTTAGCTTAGATTATAAGCTATATATGAGTTTTCTTCTTAAGAACATTTTTTTTTCTATGAGTATAAACACGAGAAAGCAGTTAATACAGCTATGTGACTCATTTCTCTCCCACACCAGTAGTACCTGGCCACAGTTAAATCACCATAGGCCTGCATAAGCCTTCTCAATTCTTCATTTTAGCAAAGGCAAACATCTACAGATTAAGAGTTAAAAATTCACATAGGTAAGTGACCAGGTATGACATGTTTCACCATTTAAAATGTATTCGTTTATAATTTTGAGGATTTTTTTACGTATCTGTGTAAACAAATCATTTGTAGTTATTTTTAGATACTTTAACTCCAAAACAAGTCTGAAGACCCTAGTTAGATTAGGCAATCTATACATACACATATACACATATCCATATATATGTAATTTCTCTATAATTTTAACTTTATTCATCTTGAAACTTATTCCTGTTAACTTTGCTGAGACTTTTTTCCTCTTCCTTTCTAAACTAATTTGATCTTCAAAGCTTCCCTGAGAGCTTTATCCTGTACTTTGACTCTGACTAGGCTCCCTGACCACCTCAATTGATCATAAAAGAGGTAATTTTCCTTTTTTGTCAGCAAGATTCTGCTTCTCTCCAACATTTTTCTATGTACCTTTTCCCTTGTTAGCTCAGTTCTATTTCTTTGTGTTAATAATTAAAAAAGGAAAGAAAAAGAAAACACATAAAGAATGAAAATTATTACTAATCAATATTAATTTTACTTTTAGAATGTTTCAGATTCATTTATCAAATTAATTTCTTCTGTATTAGTTTACATTAGGTTACACTACTGCAAGTTTGTAATGGTAAAAAAAAAATTCATAAAGAACTACAATTAAAAGGGAAAATTGGTAAGTGTCATACTCTTATAAGAATATAGGCAATTCGTACATAGTGAATGAGGCTAGTTCATTTACTATCCACCTTTATAAGTGAGGAAACCGAGGTGCAGAATGGGTAAGTAACTTGGCCAATGTCATACAGGAAGAATTGAGAGCTGAATCTGTGTCTAGGGAGAGATTACTACTAGGAAACAAAGTTAAGTGAGAACTACCATTTGTTCAATGACATTAAGTACTCTGCTGGGTACTTTACACATATTATATCATTTACTACTCATAACAACTATATTTTAAAAGCATTAATTGCCTCATTTTGAGATGAAGAAACAGATTTATAAGCTTTAAGAAAATGACTAAATTCAACAACTATTAAGATACAGAACCATGTTTAAAACTTTGGTCTATTTCACTCAGGAGTTTCTTTCTACTAAACTTTGTGATGTTGGTGGGTTTTGAGCTGTACTCAGTATACAAAATGTGGATGAATGTTTTGGGTAGAGGAACCTTAAACACAAAAATAATACTATGTTGTGATACAGAGGCACAGACCAGCAAATGGTGCACCATAAACAGTATCCTTTGTGTGCTTTTTCTGGAAGGCAGTGTGACATGTTTCACCATTTAGACTATTTCGGTTATATTTTTGGTTTTAAGTAAGGGATAGCCAGGAGGAATATGAACTTTTTAAGAAGACCATTTCGAAGACATTAGTTTAGAGGACTGATGGGAAAGACATGATATTGAATGTGCTACAGATGCTATATCTTCCATAATTGAAGGCTAATTGGATGTAGAGAGTAAAAAATAAATAAATCATTTAGTTTGAGGGTCAGTTTTGAGTGGGTCACTGGGTAAAAAGTGGGGATATCTACTAAGGTAGAGAATCCAGGTGGAGGAGCAGATTTGGAGGAAAAGATGATGAGTCAGTCTTGTAAATGTATTAGCTTGAGGTATACGTAGAACATAAACATATCCACAAGTAGTTGGATGCACAGCTTTGGCTCTTAAGATTAAAATTTTGGAATTATTAGTATAGAGGGGATAAAGTTATGAAACTAAATGAATTTGCTCAGAATAAAAGCATGCAACTAGAATAATCTTCTGGGTTAAATGCAGCAAAATAATCTTGGCGAAGTCAAAGAGATAGAAACCAAATTTTAGTAGATTTAAGATTGGATACATGAAGGAGATTAACTAGAGCATGAATAGAGGGTTGGAGTAAGGGTCAGGATAGGGATTAAAATTTTGTTGTGACTGTTCTTTTTCATGATGATTGTGATAGTTCTTGTTTCGCTTAATGTTGCCATTTAAGGTAGAAATGACAACGACAATGAAAAACCTCCAAACCTGAGATTGTTTGTAATGTTAGGAGACAGAGTCAAATTGCAGGTAGAGGCATTAGCTTTTAAAAGGAAATTAAAGATGTATTCATCTGAAACTAGAAGAGAATGAAGGAACAAAATAGATTTTGAAAAATTGTTAACTATGGAAGTAAAAAATTGATTTAGTTCAAATCACACAGCCTTAATTTTCTTGGAAGAATTGGAGGTAAATTCATCTTCTGAGAAGGGCTACAGAATGAATTATTATATAATAGAACATTAGCTATATTCAATATAAGCAGCAAGAGAAAGGAAGCCACAGCCCCATGACATAGGTACTCTATCAAAGGGAAGTGCAGCTTCCAGCAACGTGTACATTTCAATTAAAGGATTAGAAGACCTCTTGAACTCAGAAGTACTCCAAATTCCCCACCACCTGACAACTAGTTTTATTTTTATAGCGCAGGGAATTTGGAATACTTAAAGACAGAAACCGAAAATGATTTTTGGTCAATAAATTAAGTGTTGAAGGCTCTATATAAATGATTCAGGCCAACTTCTCTTTATGTGGTACTTCACATTAAGATCCTAGTTAATTTTAAGAAATTAGATATGACTCTACCATATCTAAATCACATTTTTATCAGAATTTTTACTCTTTTTGACACGTTCTAGTATCTACAGTTAGACTCTTATGTCTAAGACACACATTTTTCTGTAAAATGTGTTCCAGAATGAGATTTACTTGAAAACTGAGATAGAAATTTGAAATGGCTCTGAACTTTTAACAAATAATGAGTAGTATCTATGATTCATTAAATGGAATTCTCCACCAAATAAAATTCTGATATTTGTGTAAGTTTTTCTTTGATTTTGTAACTAATGAAATAGCCACAGTATCTTTGGTGCTTAAAACTCCCTGAGTGGCTTTCGATAATACCCTTGGACACTGAAGAGATGGGTACATGACACAGTTATTCTAGGTTAGAGTTGACACAGTCACTGTGGGAGCAGGTTTGATAAACTATTTCTTCAAGAGCTAGATTTTAAACATGAATTTCTAGGAACTTTCTGATTTTCATCATAGCAGCAAATTTATATGTTTGTATTAATTGTAAGAGTTCTATCTGCACATCATCAATATGTAATTGAATTTTATTTGATTGTGTTTTTATTTAATTTGCTAGATAATTTGAGGCAAACATCAAATTTGACTCTCATTTTCACTAAATTGACAGTTGTTTTACTTACATGACTGGTTATTTTGGCACTGGATATAAGCAAAATCTCCCTAGTGAGTCCAAGATAATTTATGACAGCATTGTACTTCATGTCTCAAGCCAAATCTTATTTAACTAGCTATTTTACATCTAGTGACAACAGTAGACACTAACTCATTGAAATTCAGCATTGTGCTTTACATAAAATCTACTCATCCCTTAACTTTAAAATAACCATAGCTATTATATGCAAACAAGCACATATATATGTATACTAGTACTACAAATGCTTTTGTAATGACTTTTCTAAGTAACTAAACCACAAAGAAGCCAAAAAGAGCTTTTTCCTGGGATGATTTGAAGAGCATATACAAAAGATGACATTCTTTAAAAGAACGAAGACAAATTGGTTTTTATGTTTTCAGAGTACGTTCTGGAAGAAAAAATGACTGGGACAAAGTTAGTCACTGATGGTTATATTCTAAAATCTAATTATTTTATCATCTTGTTAGTGATAGTATACTTTTTACAGTATAGCATTGGAATATACATATTCTTTGTTCCCATCTGCTATAGATTTCATTACACCATTCTCACAAATAAAGAACTCTTTAAGCATCCATTGCTTTAGTTAGAAAGGTTCAATCTCTTTACAACATATAGTGAGAAAGACAACTTAACCATGGACATGTTGTTTTCATTGTTTAGAATCACTTTAAAGCAAATCATTTCCTTGTCAACCCTTCTGCTAGCACCTAAGTTATATCTGCAAATAGCTTCCATGATAACCATTTGCTTACATGTCCACTTGAAGAAAATATGTGTAACATTTTCCAGTTGCTTTATAGGGAGACCCCAAAGTAGAAAGCAGAAGTTTTTCTGTTATCAGACTGTCTGACTCCTATCTTCTCCCTTATAAAAGACTTTTTAAGTAAGCCTATTTTTGTCTGTAATCAAATATTTCAGAAGTGGCCCTTCAGTAATGTACATGTGCTTCCTTCCTTTGTTAGAACTCTTCTTAAAGTCAAGAGTCCTCTACTGACTTTTAGCTAAACAACCTCCTATAAACTGCAACTTCCATTGTGATGTTTTGGATTGATAGTAATCTCTCTGTATATGTATTCTCGCATACAACAACGTTGGATCGTCAATGTTGCAAATGCCAGTGGAAATGCGATCCAGTGCTAGAAGGAAGCACTTATGAACTGGCAAAGAATAAATAAATGGCTGCCCTTGGGTATAAGTGCTTGTCGTATCAAAGATTTGGCAAACATATATGCTTGGAAGACTTAGTCTAATAAATTTCATCTGCATCTACCAGATGTGATATCTAGAAATTTGCCAGGTGTTGTGCAAATATATATTGCCTGGAAAATCTCAGGAGTAAATGAGATTTAATTTTGAAATTGATCACAAGTTTATTTTGATAAGTATAGTTAGTTTAGAAAAATCTAAAAACATACTTTTCCATGCTCATCACTGTATATTTTTGCCAAATTATCAATTTTTAACAAAGATCACCAATGTTATTAACCAATGGCACCATACTAAAAAATAAATTAATTAATTTAAAAAATAAAGATCACAATTCATTTGTAAAACATTTTATATTGGAAATTTTCAGTATGTCTGCAGCACAACAGTACAAAATATAAAATAAAGAAAAAGACATACAAAAGATCATATCCATGAGCTATTTGCTAACAAGCATTATTTTTTTTTATCCTAGAAGTTTTGGGTTAACTTTTTAATTGTCTTTTGAACTTCTCTTTTTAACAAAGGTCAGAAACTGCTTAAATTAATATGTTCTTCCTCAATTCAAATGCTAAATTGGTTTCTTGGATGCAGTCTAACAATATATCCGATAATTAAAAGAGGAAAGGAAAGTAGACAGTCTTTTTAGATATTAACACCAGAGAAATTTCATCATCCAACAAAGAAAAGAAAAGACTGTCTAGAAAAGACTTAAGTTGAATTACCTGTTGCCAAGAATTCAAAAGAATCAAAGTAGGATTAGTATTAATGACAAAACAAACACATTGTATTGTCTTAAGCATAAATGAGGTACAGAATATCTGTACTCACTGAGATCAAAGGATAATTTTCAATGAAAGTTCAGCACACTTTCCAAAATAGTATGAGAAACCTAAAAGGAGACAGAGTTCGAATTTCATTTTTTTCCTCATTTGATTCTTTAATAAAGATGGATTAAAATACTTTTTTGAAGGTGTCATATTTAGGTATTGAAATGTATAATCTTATTATTATAGACTTGCAACAGTAAAGTATCTTTTTTAGGGTATGTTCTGACTCGTTAGTATTTGAATAGCTACTTTGTAGGAAGAAATATTTAAACTATCAGAGTAGAGTTATTGGAAAAGTGTAAATGCCTGCAGGTACTGTTGTAGCTTGAATTGTACCCCCTCTCCAAAGTGGGCAGCTGGAAATAAGGGCAGTCCTCAGAAGATCTTTGTTATAAGAAAGCCGAGACAGAAATACCTATAAGAAGATGCCTTTGGTCTGCACCAAAAGGAGAATGTTTGACTATAGAGTAGTTTGCTTGATCTTGAGACCTACAATTGTGGAACCTCTTTTCCATCTTATATTATCACCATATTCTCTCCTGTCAGTGGAAATCTATTTTTCCAGCTATTTCATGGTCTCTTAACCCAAGGGACCACCTATCAAGTTAGCTTTCACTGTTTGGCATGTACTGTTTCTACTTTTCCACTTATCCTATTCTTTTAGTTCATACTTATTTCATTATTATTATCCCATTACAGAAACTTTCTTAACCTTAAGATACCTTCCATAGACTGGGTTAGATGCTTCTTGATCTTATATCCTACTTACTAAACAATATTACCATGATATGTTCATTTATCACATGTCCTATCAGATTGAATTCTTCAAGGACACTAACCGTGTCTTTAAAAATAATTCTCAAATTCTTTTGATTTCGTAGGTAGGGTAAATTTTACTGAATGTCATAAGATAAAACTTGCCTGGAAGTTTTTAATTCTGGCCCACAAGTGGCTTCATTCCCACCTAATCATCCCAGTTTGTAATGGGTCTTTTAGAATCACTGAGAGTTAGAGACTGAGCATATTCAAGTGTTGAATGTATCGGTTCCTTTCAAGACCTCTGGTGACATGAAAAGGCCACAAACTACAGTCGCCATCAAATAAGGTGATAACAGATATGGTGAGAAACAATCAAATGTGTGTCTTTAATTTCACATTGTCTTGTCGCCCTATGATTTCTTTCAATGTTTTAATGTATATCTTAATAGGGATGGAGATAAAGACTGAAGCTCAGAAGACAGATTTTCTGCCCCCTGTGAGAAAATCAATATAAAGTTATCCCAGTTTTATTTGAAAAATCCCCCCTTCAATATTCTTTCGTATCTAAGAATCCAATTGGAAAGAAAGAGAATTTTGCAAAACAAATTAAATGTGATTTTTCCTAAATACAATACTATGGGGAGCTTGAATAAAACCAGATCTTGTCCTTTCAGGACCTTGTAGAACATAGCAGGCAGTTTGAATTATACTTAAAATACAACAGGAAACTATTGGAGGACTCTAAGTAGAGAATAACACAGTCTTATTTGCATCTTAAAATGAACACTTTAACTGCTACAAACAGCATGAGCAGAAGTGGAGTGAACAGTTAGGCAGTTATTACATTACAGGAGAAATCTGTGTCCTTGATAAGTGGCAGTAAAAATGGCAGTAAAAAAGGATGGAGTGGACAGATCCAAGATTTCTATACTGCGTGTAAGTGATAGGATCTCTGATTAATTAAATGTGGAGAATTAGGAAAGAAAAAGAATCAACGTCTCTAGCTTGAACAACTAAGTGAATACTGATACCATTTTCTGATAAGAGAAGATTGAGTAGAACAACTTTGGAAAAGAAAGTCACTTATTACATTATTTACTGGACATGTTACATTTAAAACATCTATGAGAAATTCAAATGAAGTCTAGCAGGAGTTGACATGTCTGGCTTGCTTTGGAGATATACATGAGAAACATTAGCTCTTAAATATCATCTAAGGTTGTGAGACTAGGGTAATATCACAAAAAGATAGAGAGAAAAAAAATCTCAGAACCAAATACCAAGGTTCTTTAAATTATATTCCAAATCTAAACACTTCTCTCTACTTAATCATTGCTACCACAATCATCTCTCATCAGCTTTTTTCAAGCACTATCATGTCCCAAATACTTTCACTCTTGCCTCCTACAATCTATTTTTTAACACAGGAGCAAGATGATTCTAGGGAAAATTAAGTTAGATGTGCTCTAAACTCCCCTGAAATAAAACAAACAAACAAAACACGAGATCCTTGTAGTGACCAATGAGACCTTACCTGATCTGGCCCACATTAAATCTTAGACTTAATATTTATTCTCTCATTCTCCCCTCCAAACAATCATCCATGCTGCTTGCCTCACCATTGTTTATAGCCACCAGCTGTGCTTCTGCCTCAGTGCCTTTTGCTGCTACTCTCCTTCTGTCTGGAACACTGCCCTCCTGTTCATGTGTTTATCTCAGTCTCTTGCCTCCTTCGAGTCTCCACTCGAGTGTTACCTCAGTGATTTCTGCAAATGCCCAGAACCATCTTTATGTGCATGTGACCTGTGTAGCTGTGCAGGACCTTAATTTTAAACAGGCCCAATACTTGTTTTAATGTACTGCTGCTGCTATCTTAAAACTCTTAACAATATTCAAACAAGGGGTCCTTCATTTTTATTTTGCATTGGGCCCCAGAAATATGTTGCTCATTTTGTAACCACCAGCTCTAATCCTCTCCATCCTCCTTACCATGATTTCTTTTCCTACATGGTACATATCAACTTCTAATCTACTATATTTTATTTGATTATTGTCTCCCTCCATCAAAAGTTCATAAGAGGAAAATATTGAAAATATGGTTCATTGTTGTATCTCCAGGGCCTATCTTAGTGGCATACTATAGATGCTCAATAAGGGCTTTTGAATAAAAGAATGAATAAATGATTGAATGAACTCTGACATCAGGAGTTATAGAGTGAGGAGAAAGAACAAGCAAAGGAGACTATGATGAAGTATTCAGTGAAGTAGGAAAAAAAATTAAGAGTGCATTCCCATGGAAATGTAGAAAACAGTGTTTCAAAAGGAAACATAGTCAAATGCGGTAAAAACTACTGAAGGGCCAAGCAGCCAATGAGGCCGATGTGGTATTTGCTGTTGGTCTTGAAAAGAGTGATCTACATAAGCATAGTGGTGGGGATCAAAGATAAATGGGGGTAAATGAGAAAAAGTAAATATAAGATAAGGAAGAACTGTTTTTTAATAAATTAGACAAATCTCTAAGGTATTAATCTAGATATCACATACATTTCATGTATCTATGTATCCAAATAAAGAGCATAATTGTACTCATAAAACTGATCCCCATAAAATTTATTTTTACTCTACACCTATAAAACTCCAATCAATACAGTACTTTTTCTAGACTTTTTTCTTCAGTCTCCATTATTTTTTAACACTTCTGGGGGAAGAAATAAAAAAATACTCATTTTCTCTGTACTCAGGAGTTTTCAACATAATTATAAAAATATGACAAACATCAAGTCAAAAAAACTGAATTTAAATAAATAATATTTCAAAGCAACATAGAAAAAATATCACAATATTATGCACAATGAATGATTCGTAACCAACAATAATTACAGATAAGATTTCAGAAGAGAAAAAAATTATTCAGACTGTGGTAGTTAATCAAAGTTTTAGAATAAAGGTAGATTTTAAAAGTGATCTGAAATAATAAATAACATATTTGTAGACAGAAAATGCCAAAGAAAATACTCCACATCTTTGGCAGAATCAGGATCAGGAAAAATTAGATCAGAAAATGTAAGATTGATTTGAGCTAACTTCGTTTGGAATGGATTATTGAGGAAGATGTGAAATTGAAAAAAGTAGAATGAGAATTTATATGTGACTAAGAAGCAACATGTATGATAAAAATTGTATTTGCTTTGAAGTAATAGAGATCTATATTTTTATCCTGTTGCTGCTCTCCATTAACTCAGTAACTTCAGATTGTGTAGAAACTCAGTATATTCAACCTCAAACACATTAAATATTGCATAATGTTATTTAACTTTTGGTTTGATGTAAGGGTTAAGTTCACTGAAGTAAGCCATTTGATGCACCTGATATATAATTGGTTTCCAATACATATTTGTTATTTCCCATGCATATCTAGCCTTGTGTTACAGATACCTTAAATGTTGAAGATTTGCTGTTTCTTATCTAGGTAGAGGAGAATGTTTAAAGGTTTCTAAATAGGCAGGCAATATGTTCAATAGTGGACATTTTGTTAAGATTAATCTGCTTTTATTATGCAGAAAATTAGGAAAAACAAGACTTGTTAGAAGCCTTATAGATTAATAAAGTTTACTCTAAACTACTATGTTAGTTCTATTCCACATATCAATGATATTCTAATCTTTATAAGTGTCTAAAATATTAGCTCCAGCAAGTGTTTTCCTTTTTAACCACTTAATAGTGATTGAAAAGGCAGATCTACAGGTACAACTTGATGAAGCTTTACCAAATGTGTACATTCTACCCAGATCTAGGTATAGAACATTTATTGGCCACCTAGATATCTTCTTAGTGTTTTCCCCAGCATGAACTTACCTTCTCTTTGACAAAAAGTAACCACTATTCAGTTATCATTGTCATAATTGTTTTGTCTAGTTTTAAATTTTATATAAATAAAATATAGCATTTACTCTTTTGTGCATGGCTTTTTATCACTTTATTGCTGTCAAATTTACCAATGTTGATGCATATAACAGTAGTTTATTCTTTCTACTTTCTGTATACTATCCCATTGTATAAATATATCACAATCTATCTTATAACTAATAAATAGGTGCTTCCAATTTTGAGCCATTATGAATAACACTGCTATAAACATTCTCACGCATATTATTTAGTGCACAAATGTATGCTCTTCTATTGGATATATGTCTTGAAATTGAATTACCTGAATCATAGCTTGTGTCAAGGAGTATCTACTAAATCAATCAAGTTCATTTAAAGATAAAGTTTCTGGAAAATAACAAAAGAACATATATTAAGAACCTTCGGGAAAGGAAATATTTTCTTTAAAATTTTTAATAAACCATTAACTATAAAAGAAAAGATTAAAAAATTGGTCTTCACTAAAATTAATAATTTTAATTTATCAAAAGTCACCTTTAAGGAAGTGGAAAGCAAGACATAATGGGAGAACATGCTTTGAATTAATTTATCCAACAAAAGACTCACATCCAGAACATCTAAAGAACTCATTAACACATCAAGAAAAAAAAAATAGACAATTCAATGTAAAAAAAAGGGCCAAAGTAAAAAGAAAATCAAACAGGCATATCACAGAAGGAGGTGCCCAAATGGCTGGGAAATATATAAAGACAAGGCGTTTCACTTTATTAGTCATCAGGAAAATGCAAATTAGATCTATAATGGAATATAACTATAAACACATTAGAGTACCTAGAATAAAAAAGGTTGACGATATCATTTATTCATAAGGATATAGAGTAACTGTGACTCACTTGCACTGCTGACGAAAGTGTAAGTTGATAGAATCATTTCATTTATTTATTTATTTTTAAATACCATGTGGGTCAAGCAAAACATATCTGTATGATGAATCTAGTGAAGACTGCTGATGTGCAGTCTCTGAGAACTTCATGTAACAGATATGGACCTGGAGGCACAAAGAAGTTAATTGAAGTTTAATTCAAGTTCAAATAGCTAGAACCTATGTCTCCCAACTGTTCAGTTGGTGTTTTGTTTTGTTTTGTTTTCTGTTACACAGTGTGGCTTTCTCTAAACCACCAGACAGGATATGAAGAGTAAAGTATAATGCTTTGAAATTTAACATATTTCTCATTGTGCTGGTAAAATCCTTTTCATGCAATCTTAAATGAGTAAAAGGAATTTAAATCGAATGTATTTCAATTCTACTAAGGAAGTTTTAGGCTTAAAATAATAATAATGATAAGCCTAGAACCACCTATTAGAGGTTAGAATTTAAAAGGTTCAAATACAAAAGCCTTTCATAAAAAGAATCTGGGTATTAGTCACCATTGTTTTCGTACATTTGAAAGAACTTAATAACCCACTTAATTATTTTTTTTCTGAAGTACAAATGAACTGTTCCAAAAAGATCAATTAAATAATAGGAGTGAGAGGCATCTTTTTATCATCAGAGTTTCTTGTGAATTCACTGCATTAAAGTTAATTCCCTTGCTATTATTGAGGAAATAGTATGGTCGTGTTGAAGTTTTAAAATTTCTACCGATGTAGAAACAGAATTTCTTGGCAGATTAAACAATAGACTCTTTGGAAACACTGAAGTTGTCTTTAAAAAAAAAAAGATGATCTCTTTAAAAGTGGTCCATCTTTAACCAGAAAAAGAAGTTTTTCTCACTGCCTAAAAGCTTTTAATTTCACATTTAGTGAGATGAATTATTATTTTCTGTTACGTTGGAATTTTTTGTATAAAAACTCGAATAAAATGGTTGTATTTTTAAGTGCATAGATATAAAATTAGGTATAGTTAGAAACCAGTTCTTCAAACATTTTCTAGCTAAATGTCACTTCCATCTATTGTTTTGAAGTTCCATCTGCTTTTAATTAAAATAAAATAAATGATCTGAAGCTAGTAAATCAGAGAGACCATATAAAAGGCTTGAAAAGGTCCAGTGATCATCTCTAAATTTCTCAGAGAATGTTTAAGTATTTCAATGATACTGAAAATCTTCAGCTCACCAATGAAATTCTACCAATCGCATAAACAATAAATACAAGTCATGCACAATTAATTAGCCATATCTATTATTTTACAAAAAAAAAAGTTCATTCTGATGGTGGACAATAAAATAAAAGAGCATACACTTTTCCATAAATATTAGTTCACATATAAAATGGTCTACTGTGCTTTCTCCAATTTGACAAAACTAAGTTTGTTAGCTGTATAAAGGGCAAGGAGCCAAAACATCAGAGAGAGGCAAAAAAAAGGAAATGAATTTTCATAACACATTGTATAAAACTTTGTAGAAAACTTTTATTCACTGCTATTAATCCTTCACTTTGATGAGAAATGTATTCAATCATTATTCTTTTTTAAGAAAATGTTCTCAGCCTTTTAATACAGAACCTGTAAGACTTTTTTTTAGACTTTAAATATCTGCTTTAAAGTGCTTAAAACAACTAGTCACATTCATTTGAATTTGTCTATTGCCAAAGAGTTGGAGAAAAAAATTGGCCTGATATAGTTGGATTAAATAATTTATTATATTAGAATATTTAAAAAACAAACATACGCAGACAGGAACAAACACAGAGTAGACCTTTAGTTTTTTGCCAGTATTTTCAACATGCTAATGTTTCTAAAACATCATTTACATAGTTTCAGATGTCTCTAATTGACCAATGTACTAAAAGGAGGATTGCAATCTCCTTTTAGTGACCTTAGAATCTGATCCTTTTCTTTTTCTCCCTTTCTATTCCATCTTTCACCCTCAAGAACTACACAAATATGTAACAAGAAACAGATAGTCACATATTCGAGACAGGATTCAGCATGTTATCAAATTCATTTCCTAAGTGGATAGATATGATATATGTTCTTTTATCAACGGTTTCTTAAGAGCTCATACAGACTTATAAAATGGTTTTCAAACAAAGCTTGATGAGCAAAACTAAGTACATGAAAAATGATATTTTCATTCTTTTGTTTGTTTTGCTGTTAAACCATAAGAATATTGTAAGTCATGATTCCTATCTATGACAATAGTTTCAACAGGGAGTGACTTATTTAGAAGAGCCATACCAAAGAATGGAGAAGAGAAAAAATAAGTTTACTTATACATGAAACCTTCCCTAATATTTGGAGTTAACCCTTAGAGTTGGGGTTAAAGCCAAGCCAATTGTTGACAGACTTTACTTGAAAAATTTTCATCAAATTTATAAACTTAAGAGTCAAAGCTTCCTGAAACACACAGTTTAGGTCTTAAAGTAGTGCCCTGGAATCTTCTTAGTGTATTTCAAAGGAAAAAAAAAAATAGTGGAATGCTGATATGAATATGTTCTCGATCCCTTGGAATTTCTGAAATAAGCTAGATCATATTCTCAGAAGAAACCTGGCTTACTATTGGCCTCCTAAGACCTACTAGGTTTCTAAAAGCAGGAGAGATTCCTTATAATTAACTCTTTCCCACTGAATCACTCCCTATTCTGAGCTATCTTTACCTCAATTCTGATAAGCCTGTCCCCCTCAAGATAATAAAGAGTTGCTCCGTGTTTTATTTATCCTTGTATTCTCTACAGAGCTTCTGGCATTTGGGGAGAGAGGGACACACAGGACCCCATAGGAATCTGGGTAATATAATTGGGTGATACACTTTTTATTTAAGTTATATTCTATCTTCATATTTCTTTCTTTCT